>NC_092840.1:11540308-11730520 GCF_039878825.1 Excalfactoria chinensis
GCATCTTAAAATTCTGTGCTGCAGACATGGGCACACATCTGGTTAAACCATTTCCCTCATCTTGGCTCAAAATCCTTGGCTGAGGCATCTCATGGCAGCAAATGTGTCTAGAGAGCTGGGAGGGAGAAAATAAAGGAGACGAGGCGGTTAGGTTTCTCAGAAGGGGAACAGTTGTGGGCTAGAACACAACAAAAATCCAGGACTGGAGAGCTGGGTCTCTCAGCATGTTACAGAGTTACAACTGTTCAGGACAGGATGGTATTAACTCATGCTTGAGAAGCCCTCTTCCAGGGGCAGGCTGAAAAAGGCAGAAGGCTACAGAGGCCAGTGCCTTCCACTGAAGGGAGTAATGAGAGAGAGTCTGAAAAAGTACTATAACCTGAAGCCACGTGGGGATTTGGACACTTCTCAGGGATTTCAGTTTCCACATTTAGAACCCAGAAAAAGCCTGAAAATCCTTGCTCAACTGCCAATGAATTCCTAACACCAGTTTGAAGCCAGGGAGGCTCTGGAGAAGACATTTCAAAGCTAGCAGCTTCATCTCCTCAACTGCCGGCTTTACCAGCAGGACCCAGTCCCCTGTCCTCAGCCAGAGCATGCAGAAGAGTTATCTGTGGTCTAAGATGGGGCACAGTGGCACAAACAGGAGAGAAATAAGGTAAATCTGATGGGAAATTCCCTGTGGATGTGTCAGACCAGGGCTGAAAGTCCCTCACTGGACTAGAGATGTTTCGTGTACAGGAATTGGTGCTCAAATTGCTCTGGATTAAGATCTTCCATTATTTTTGTCACCCCTCTTGCACTCCTCCCACAAGATCAGTATCACTCCCTCTCAAGAACTGTTCCATGTTAAGGAGATGTTGTATTGTGTAACTTGATGTCTTCACACACACTGATACTGGCAACAAGCGATATGAGAAAACAAGGCTGTCCACACACCAAGCAAGTTGAAATGGAACGTTTTAGAATTCACACTCACTGATTCCTTTTGCTAAACTAGCATAGTGGTTCTTAGCTAATACACTGGTCCCTACTTCTGAACAAACCAGCCTATATCATGTTAGGCTTTAGACTGGTCTGTGCACAGATCTTCTAGAAAGGCTATTGACTGAGAAGAATGAGCAGCATTTACTGTAACATAAAGGCCAATCCCGGTACAAAGCATTCTCTGCAAAGAGGGGATCTGGACCCAGAACAAACTCTGAAGTTTATGTCCAACTTTGGGTGTGAATAGCCACACAGAAGATGGTACATCGCATTCTCTGAGAGGGTTTAGAGACAATAAAACCACAGGAAAAAATACATCTGTTGCCTCTTGTCATCCTCTGCAAGTTAGAATCTAAGCGAGGGAAAGCAAGGAGAGCTTCTTGCTACAGGCAAGTTTTCACAGAATCACAGAGTAATAGAATCAAAAGGTTGGAAAGGACCTACAAGATCATCTAGTCCAACCTACCTCCCATCATCACTACCACAAGCAAGTAAACCATATTTTGTAGCAGAATTTTCAGTGTCATATTAACTCCCACCTTTTTTTCTTCTACAAGGTAAAAAATTGTACAAACCATGGAAACCTGCAATTTTGCCTCTTGCCTAAAGTCTGCATTTTCCTTGGAATATTTATCTTTTTCCTACATTTCCCCTCAGTAATGACCTAATCAAGCAGAATTCTTTTGATATTAATCAGAAGAGCAGGGGAGCACTTTTGTGGTTCATGTTACCAATGGGAACGTCAGCAAGACTGACAGGACAACCTTTGGAATTTGCCATGTATTAATCAGAGCTCAGCTAATATGGTAGGGCTGGGGTGGAGTTCATTTTGCTTTGCACATGGGAGATGGCTTGTTTGAGAGTTGGGAAACTGAGGGTGGTGGAGTTCCCTCTCCATCTGATTCAGAGATCTTGAACAGCTGCCCTGGCAGCCCTCAGGTATCTCTTCCCATCCATGCCTATTTCTTTGCTTTCATCATCTCTTCCCATTATTAAACTGTCACAAATTACACTCTGCATTGAGCTAGGAGGGCTTGCATAACCAAGTGTAAGCTCACAGTCCTGACTTGGTGACAAAGGGAGTGACAAGCTGCTCCAACAGGCCACTCTGCTATGGGAGGCCAGAGATAATCACTCTGAGCCCTGGGACAGGGCTCTGAGAAAGAGAGCCTGGTTCTGGAAACAGAGGCATATTAGACTTGAAGAAGCAGCTGGGATACAAAGCAGGCACACCCAGCCAAGTGAGGGAACAAAACAAAAGCCATTTTTCTCTCCTTAAAATTTTGCGCTGTTGTCATCCAGCACAGACAAGTGGTTAAACACAATTGGTAATGGAATAATTAAATGATAGCTAATAAATAATTAAATTAAACATTAAAAAAGCAACAAAGGTAAAAATCTAGCTGCACCACCACTACCCCCCAAAAAGCAGCACATATTTGTCAAGAGTAACTCCATGGAGTAATGGGATGCAGCATGGAGCAGAACTGGGCCCCTGCACAGTGCGTGGACAGGGGAAGGAACACTGTGCTTCCAGGACAGAATACTGAATACAGAAAGGCAAAAATGTTGGCATTCATTTCTAAATCTGTCCTCCCTGGCTGGCTAAAGAAAGAATTAATGCTAGAATATAAAGTGCTAAAGGGACAAAATCATACCCAATTCATAGTTTCCTCTGCTATGATACACACAGAGAATATATAATTCCATCCACTTCAAACATTGCACTTATGCATAAAAGGGCCTGCAAAACAAGGCCCTTGAAGTCTCAGTAGAATTTGTAAAATGGAGTTCCTAGGTCATAAACCAAGATCTTGCATCAGCCATTTACCATTTATTTGCAGGAACAGGATTAACTGAAAGTTCAACAGCTAGTCCATAACTGTTCACACTGCATATGGAAAAACCTATCAACTGGTGTCTCAAAGACCAGGTGCAAAATTCCTACTTCTCAGCTTGTTCCAGCAACTGCTCTGATGAAGGAACATCTCGGAAAACACATTTTTTCACAAGGCACTTTACATAGGTCTGTCTTCCAAAATCAAATTCCCTCTATTGATGCCATCTTCTTCACATTAAGCAGCACACGTAGTCTTCTCTTTGTAAAGAAGGCTATGGGTTCGCCTTGAGGCATCTTGCTCAATGAAGGTCCACCCAAAAGATAAATGAAAAGCCAAAAAAAGTAAATGTAAAATAGAGACTCAACCTAGCAAAACTGCTGCCGATGTTCAGGAGGACAAACCACATGCCTCTTGCTTGAATAATTTCCAAGCCATAAATGATGCTTAATGTGGAAAAAGTCATAAATGTACAAAAGTTGCTTCTAAAACTAAAAACGCAGCATTTCTTACTTATGGCTTTGATAAATTAAGTGTTTTGTGTTCTGGCATCACTCGGCAATCTGAAGAACCTTTTTGCTAGGTGAAAAATAATGGCACTGCATGTCAGCATGTCCACTGGCTCTGCAGTGTCCTGCTAGGAAGAGTGCCCTTCCGTATCCTAGCACAGACCATTTCTGTTGACTGCTCAGCAAAATGGAGCATGTTGTCCTTCCACCAGTGGTACATCACAAGAAAATTAAAAACACTAGAAGGAATTTCAATTTTGCTGTGCATAATGTTCTTCTATGCTCTCAGTTTTAGATATCTTTCAGTTACATGTTCTCTACTGTCTGTCCAACCCAGCAAGAGACAATGCATGAAAAATTACATACAAATCAGAAGCAGCTCCCATAAACAAAGCATACTGAAGTATTTCTAAGAGACATAGGAGTGAAAACAAAGATGCTTTGCTGTCCTCTCCATTGCAGTTCATCTGCAGACATTTTAAGTGTGTTCTCTGTTCCAAAACTATATTTAAAATAAAGCTTTTAAAGTAAACAGCTTGCACTGGGTGCCAAGATTGCTTTAATGCCAAAACAGAAAATACTGCTTGTCTGGCACATGCATCTCTTTCCAAGCAGGAAATCCAACAAAGCATTTAACACAGCAGACATCATTTGATAGTCTCAACTATGACGCCCACTTGGCACTGGCAGCAAGCAGTCTTCCACCAACTGGATCAAAAAATGATGCTTGCTGAACTTGTTATCATGCAAAACACTAATGGGAGTATCTTCCTCTTTTGAAGTCCACTGGAACTGGAAATGTAGGCTGAAAATGCCTGGTACGTATCCATGCAGAACCACCCTTTCATGATGGAAGCACACAAATTAACACTGGGAAGCAGAGCTCCTCAGTCTTTTCTGTTCTACCACATCAACACACAGTGCTGAAAAATTCCAATAGGAGCTAAAGTCACTGGGAATACAGAGAAGCTAACAAATATTTTCTATATTGATCTGACTAGCTAGAGGAGGCCAGCAAGCCTGTAGCTGCCCAGTCAGACCTCTGAAGATAAATAGTGGCTCATCTGCAGGCCGCAATTTTTGAGTAACGCTATCTCAGCCATTTTCTGTTTCTCTTACTGCTTCACTTTTCAGGTTATGTAACCACAAAACTTTTCTTTTCAGAGGACCCTCTTCTCTTTCTGCATCAAAGTGAGTCATGGGATCACGCCTTCACCAGTCATAAAAGAAAGCTGTATTAACCAAATGCAGTGACTTTGAAAAGCAGGGATAGGTAGTATAAAAGCTGCTGCAAAACTACACCTTGCACCTCACTCAGTGAATTGAACAGGTTTTCAGTGGGCCAGAAAGAACCAAGTCTAGCCCTCTCTGAAAACACATTTCGGTTCTGCTGTTGCAGCACTTCTTCCAGGACAGGCAACCAGTAAAGAGCTTTAGAAACCGGTGTTTACTATTCCTGAGCGGAATAATTTCTGGAAAAGCACCATAACATCCATAACTACTTCTTTTTTTTTAATCACTGTTAGGACAGCCCTGCAGTTCTGATATGCCAGCATTTTACATCCACCTCTTTTGGAGTCCAACCCACTCATTGGTTGCAGCTCTCTGGACTGAGCACTGCCTTGCATCTGGTGCTGCTCAGATAAATGCAGTGTTCTTCCTGGGACAATCAATTGGGAAACTGTCACTAACGCATTCCTCAAAGCCACATAGTTAGAACTAAAGCATTTCAGAGGAAACATATTCCTTAACTTACCCACTGCAGCATATCTGGTCTTTCCTCATGGTTGGAACTGGAAAGACCCATATCCTTTGTGTTTCAGGCAACAGAATTGAGCATGTCCCTTAACAGCTCATGAAGTTCTCCCTTTCTCCTTGTGAAGACATTTTGCTACTGACTTTATAAAGCTTTTTCCCCAGCATAAACAACTTCTCCATCATGCTTGTGACTGCTGCTGTTAGGTCAGAGTCTGTATACACAGTGAAGTGTCGCATACCAGATGCAGCAGGAATCAGCCTGATGTTCATGTGAATTATGTGGCATTCTTCATCAGTGTTTTTGTTTTACTCTCTTATCACCCAGTGCTGCTCTTGCTTCTCCTTTCACAATGAGTCTACATCTTTAGACCAATTGTACAACCCCAGTAATCCAGGCATGGCTTCCACACTCATACCTGGTGCTTGTCTGGAATCATTTTTCCTGATTTTCCTATCCTTTTCCCAAAAGGCTGAGGCAGTTTCTCTCTCTCTCTCTCTCTCTCTTTTTTTTTAATTAGCTATTAGATTTATCTTCCTCCCACTTATTCAAAGCTCACCACCATAACAATGCAATATGCCACCCTTGTCTGTGGCAGCAGCAACAAAACCTGAGCTGCTGTGGAAACACAAGTATTGCTGAAAGAGCTCCCTGGGCAACTCCTGGCTCCTCACCTGCAGCCCGGGGCACACCACCTGAACCTGTTGTTATGGTGCTCTGTTTCCAACCCATCTAAGGAAGAAGATTGCAATCCTCTAGTCTTCAGTACAGAGTATACAAGTACTCAGACATGACCATTTTCTTCACTATGCTTGTTCCTGCTAGACTGTGCTCCCAAATGCAATTTTAAAAATGGTTAGGAATTAAGAACCCAGTGGTAAGTTATTCAGATGGATGAAGATCCTCATCATTGTAATGCCACACCTTCTTTCTCACATATATTCACTAAGCTTCAGCTTTAAACTACTAAATATAACACATCTATTTTGTTCTGGTTGGACCATTTCATTATAAAAGCAACATTCTCTAAATAAATGTCAGAACGTTACAGTAAGATTTGACTTCTTTTCAGTAAAGTAAACACACTATTAAATGGATGCTAAGATTGATTTGGGTTTACGAAGTGCAGAATTCTCTGGCTCAAAACACAACATGCAGACCAACAGACAACAGGCATTGATAAAGCTGTGCATGAATAAAAACATGGAGATTACTTCCACCATGCACTAGTGAGAGAAAGGCCAGGTTACAAGGCAATAAGGAGACAGCCTCGAACCCCAAATTTCTGAAAAGATGGTAAGAATCCTTACAGTCCTCAGACCAGACTTCAAGCTTTATAGTAAAGAAGCACAAAACTTCGTCCTGTTGCCACGTGGAAATTTTTGGTGACTAAGTATGACTGAGTATCTTGTTAACAAGCCCTACAATCTTGGAAGTTGACCCTTTGCAATAAGAAGTGTGACACAGAAACAAAGTCTTGGAAAAAAAGGCTGCATGCCCCAAGCACTGTAGCTCAAATAGAAGCGCTTCCTAAAGGGATGAAGCTGCTTGTACACAGGTGCCTGCTACAATTGCTGCGCCTTGAGTCAGTGTATAAAGGGCAAGACAGCAATACTGCTGGGAGCTGGGCAGCAAGGGAGGTGGAAGTGGAGGCTGCTCTGCTCAGCCTCTATTTCACAACTGTTCCTGAAAATTTCTGAGCTCCAGGAGAGCTGCCCAACTTCCTCCGAGCTGCATTTGCAACACTGGCGGCCTGTGTATTTCAGGAATGTGAAAAACTGGCACAGTGAGGTTTATGATTCAGCCAAGATGATGTGTTGGGACATGACTGAAGTTAATTAAAAGGAGCTTAAGACAGACAGACAAAAAAAAAAAAGAAAAGTTTGCAAGACTTCTTAAAGAGCCAATTAATTATTATTTGTGGCTGCACACGCCAGCTGGGCCACAACATGGATTCTCCCCCAGCCAAAAAAAAAACAAAAAACCCAACAAATACAGGTCAGCTTTCAGGAGCTCTGGGCCACTATCTTCTCAGTGTAGCTGGGTAAAACTTCACTGAAATCAGCAGAGTGGCATTGTTTACACCCACAGATTTAGGGTAGGTCTTAATGGTGAACACAAAGCAAGAAATAAGCAGTACCTCCAGCAATAAGTCAACACGCAGGGGCTACTCCAGAGCTGGATCACCTGGTGACATTCATTGTTTGTGTCTGTGGACTGGAAAAGGAAGGACCGTCTCTGCCTGGAGTCAGTGTGGGAGGAGAGAAATATGGGAATAATTTAATCCTCTCTAATGCACGACAGCGATCATTTTCAGAGCTGCATGAGGCACCCACGTGAAGTGAAGCAGTTTCACACAACACATTTCCAGCCTAGCTTCCTGTAAGGATTTCCTGTAAGGAATTCAGTAAGAATTCCTCTGAATTCACAAAGATTTTAAATCAGTACATCTAAATTCTGAGTCCTGACTCTGCAGCCGCAAATCTTTCTTCATCTCCCCATAATGGGAAAGCAGTGGTGACACAGAGCAGCGTGAGCAGCGCTCCCGCTCCCAGCGCAGTGCAGAGCTCTGTCCCAGGAGCAATCGCCCAGCGTGGGCAGGAGCCAGCCCGGCCGCAGCCCCGCCTGGCTGGAGCGCACAGCCCTGAGCTTTGCACAAAGGCAGCAGGCAGAGCCTGAGCGAGCCGCCTGAAAACACTTAGCAAAATTTGCAGTCTTTGTCCTCCGGAGGAGCAGACCTCACTGCAACCTGTCAGTAACTGACAAGTATGTTCAACAGGAGGCTGAGGTGTTAACAGTGGGGACTTTTTACTTCGACTCACTGTCACCTCAGTGGCTTATGGCGATTGCATCCTACATGTGATGGGCACGGCTGCTCCCAGCTCGGCAAGGAGCCTCCTACCGCTGCAGGCCCTACACCTGCTCACACAGCCCTGCCTGCACGTAGACCCTGGCAGCCCCTGTGGCATTTGCTGGGTGGGGGTGGGAAGACCATGGTGTCATTTACACACAGGTTGAACAAACCAGGTGCAATCAGTTTGGGTTTGGCTGAAGAATCCTCCACCCACTACAAGCTATTTAACTCCTGCAGTGCCAAAGCTTTGTGCGTGTCCATAGCAATGAGATCTTGAGTCTGCAGAGAAGAAATCTCTGGGTCGGTCACTGTTCCCCAAGGCACCATAGGAGGGTCAGGTCCTATTGAAGATCTGTTACCTAAAGACAGCCATTGCTCCAGCTACTGTTCTCTGAAAATTAGTCTAATTGAAACAATGAAAGCACACAGTAAATATAGCAAAGTCAATTACTACCAAGGTTGCCCAGGCTGCCCAGAGAAGTGGATGCCGCGTCCCTGAAGGTGCCTAAGGTTAGAATGGATGGGGCCCTGGGCAGCAGATCTGGTGGCTGGCATGCCCGTCTGCTTTCCAGGGGCTGCAGCAGCACTTCTGGTGCTGTCCTGGTGACAGAGTGAATAGCCAGCAGGGAGCTGAGGAATGGCTTAAAGATCTGGTACTTGATTATGCTCCATGCAGGCTCAGGCACTTCACATGTAGATGATGACTAACACCAAGGGGTGGTCTGGGGACTGCTGGGGAAGCAGTGGGAGCAATGCACCAGACTATCCCTGAACATTGGTTCACGTCCAGTCCATCTCCATTCAACTGTTGAGGCAAGACTACCGGGCCACAGTTATCTTTGGGCTGCAAGCTGCTTCCTGGAACATCCACCTTTTGCCTTCCCACACACCAAGCTGGCTGGCAAGATCCGTGCATCTTGTGGCTTTCGGAAAGGGAGATTCTGGGATGCAGTTTGCAGGGCCTGAACAGTGATCCATGCCTGAGTATCCATGAAGTCCACTGAGGGCTGCTTATGTCCAGTCTGTTTTGCTGCTTGAAAATAATACTATCATGACAAAACCTTACCATAGAAACCCGTATGGGAAAGCACTAACTGCAGATCGGCTGGACTGAGAGGAACATGTTTTCAGAAAGCCCCAGAACGGTGGATTTTATTTGAGTTTCTGCTCCAGTTGTTCTTCCAGCTCTTTCACAAAGGCTGTATGAAGCAGGGGAGGGACCTGGAGGGAACTCCCGACTGAAAGTATCTTAACACCTTGCTGGACCCTTGCCAAATGCATTTTCACATTAAGAACTATTAACTAGCAGGAAAAAAACTTCTCTCGACCCCTGGGGGGTCAGTAAGATACCCAAGTGCAGACACAAGACAGAGCTAAGATCTGACATAGAAAGCCAGGGTTGCTCACCTCATTCAGGAGCTGAAGCCCAGAGAAAGGGGCACAGCTTCCAGGAGTGGACAAAGCCTCCAACCCTGCAACAAAGGCTACTTTTCAGCCGCACATAAAGGAAGGAGGGCCCAGCTCTGCCCCTCCAGCCAGACTCCACCCCTCGCAGCGTGGAGGCCTTCGCAGAGCGCCAGGCACATCTAATCAGGTCTGACAGACAAGACAAGGCAGACGGCCACCCGCCATGGGCACCCCCGCCTCTGCTCACCCGCAGGCTTCCCCGCAGCCCCACGGGTGCTGCCTCAGCGGAGCTCCTCACGCCAGCCCCATGGCACCACTGCTGCCCCCTGGCCCTCACCCCCACTGGTCAGCAGACCCAGCCAAAGCCCTATGAGCTGCAGTCCAAGGCACAGCCCAGTGTTGATTAAACAGGAACGGGGCAAATGCTCAATGATACGCGTTTCCCTTCAGACAGAAAAACATCCCAACTTTCAAAGAGTTCACCTAAGCATCTCAGGGACAAACAAGTCAGTGTTGGAGGCAGGGAACAACTCAAAGGAGTCAGACCTGTCTCATAGGAAGGGAAGACTGAATATTTCCTAAAATCGCCTCTCCTCCACTTCTTAGATCAGGGTTCAGTATGGTCCAGAGCAGGGTGAGAATCTAGCTGAATAAGTTGAATAAGCATTGCTTAAAAGGGAGGAGGCAGGAATTCACCAAAGCAAAGAGGAGGAGGAGGAGAGAGAGCAGAGGCTCATTTTAGAAGTGGGGTACCACTTTAGTCTGCAGTGTCCAGGAAAACTGGTTGGAAGCCCCAGGACTCAAGCAAGATACTCAGCCCTGGGAGCTCAAAGAAGGACTTGGCAGAAAATCCTCTGCAAAGCAAGGAATCATTTCTGCAGCAGAATATTCAGCTTGCCTTGCTGCAAACCAACTCAGCCAGATACTTGGTCATGCCATCAGAATATTAGCACTCGACTCCTCTGCTTTAATGTAGTCACGAATCTCCCCTATCCACTCTTATCTTCCATTTGGCCTCTTAGAGTCAGCTCCTCACAATCCCAGTCATCCTGCGGTGTCCTAAGGCCATCCCAGCGCTCAGGGAACTAATAGCAGCCTGCCTACTAGTCTCTTGGCTGCCAGCTGACCACCTTTACTTCTCCCACATTTGCCCTTTGGGCACTGTTGTCCAGTCTCTGTTTCACTCCTTCCTTCAAGAGGCTACAGATCACAGCACATAGAAGGGAGAAAATCACTACTCTGGAACTGCTCAGATTAAAGAGAGGCCAACCACCTAACAGCCAATTTAGGGAAGCTTTGGCACCATGCAGGAAGTTGAGACAACCTGTTTGATGTGCTGCTGAACACACTGTATCAGTTTATCTTTACTCTTCCTCTTTGGGACCAGCTGTCCACAGCGCATATCGCAGTGCAGTGGTATTAAGCCAAGGCAGCTGGAATGCTTGCACGGAAACATAGCAGATTCAGCATTATTGTTGCACCACATTAATTTTCTTGCTGCTTTGCAATACAGAAGGAGACTGAGAAACTCAGTACTGGGCAGCTGGACTGTGTGGCACCCACATATCACAATAAGGTTGAACTGCACCCATCTGTACTGCAGGACTCTATTTGCACTTATGAGCCATAAAGGCCATCTGAGAGCTTTGCACACATGCTAGCTAGGACTTGAAGGAGATAATACCACTTCTAATAAGAAGACAAGACACCCAAAAACTTCACTGAAGAAATGACATCCATGTCCTGATTTTCTACATGCGTCCCTTCTGAAATCATAAAAAAATAAAGCAGGACAGTTTTAGCTTTTAGGGACACTTTCCAGGGCACAGCAACACACTAAATGATCTCTACTCCCCACATCCCAAGGAAACAAAAGTATGCCTTCTAGAAAGATTATAATCAATTGCTTAGAAGCATGTGTATACTTCTCCCAAATAGGTACAGAAAAGATAAAGCTACACTAGAGCTGTAGTTCTGTTTCAACATGTCAGCTGGTAAGACTGTTGATCCTAGTCTAGCTGTGAATATCTGGTGGTAGAGAGGCTGAAAATTTAGAGCTAAAACATAACTTCCTTGGAAACTTCTTGTTAATAAAGAAATGACTGTGTAAAATGTTTACTAGCATTCACAACTGCATTTTAATTATCCCCTCTGTTGAAAAGAAGCATAAACATACCCAAAAACACTTGGAAGAGCTCTATTCTAAAATATGAGACAGAAGAAAGCAACGTTCAATTTGGACCTGATGCTTTCCACACTGGGTTTGAAGTTTCACAGAAACAGCCCCTCCAGCAGCAGTTCTGTTTCTTGACCTTCTGTTCAATAACTCCTGCAGCGCACCAGATCCTGCACTCTTCCCCCTTTAAAAGAAGCATTTACATGAGGAAGGCTTTGTACCCACTACACTAGGTGTGTGACACCAGCAGCCATGGAGGGATGTACATAAAATGGTTTTGACTATGGCTAAAGAGAATGACTGAGACAGAGAAAAGTTCAAACTGCGTTGTTGGCTCTGAATTGGAGCAGGTCTGTGTTTTTGGGTCTATGCCTAATTTTTGCAGTCTAGCTGGGTTCTCATCCTGTCCTTCCACGTACTTTTTCTGGCCATGAGTATAAGGCCCCTGAAAGGCACCAGGTGTCCGCAGGGGTTGTTTGTTCGCTTGAACTCCCCTTGCAAAAACAAGGATAAAAAAAAAAAGGGAAGACAACTGGATGACTTGAGATTTACTTTCCAGCAGGGCATGACTATGGCAGGAGGCAGCCTGGTAAATGCCATCAGGGGGACCTATGGGAAGAGACAAAAAGTATGGAGAAATTCAACAGAAAAAGAACAAGAAGGAAAGTTTCCAGATAGTAGTGGAATGAGGGAAAACTTTGTGGATAATCCTGGAAGGGAAGAACCAAAAATTTAATCCCTGGGCACGACAGCTGGAGTGATGGGTGAGGAAAGAGAGGGCAGGAGACAAAGAACCGGGCTCACTTAGTGATGTTGTGCTG
This sequence comes from Excalfactoria chinensis, assembly GCF_039878825.1. Classification (NCBI taxonomy): domain Eukaryota; kingdom Metazoa; phylum Chordata; class Aves; order Galliformes; family Phasianidae; genus Excalfactoria; species Excalfactoria chinensis. The sequence goes on from NC_092840.1 coordinate 11,552,657, forward strand.
CAGCCTGTTGTGGTTAGTCTCTGCTGCATTACTGAAGATGTCACTGTATCTTTCTACAAGTTTACAGTTTCCGGGAATCTTCCCCACTAAACTTCCTGTGACTGCACAGAAGAGCACTGTAATTAAGGTGAGCCACAGAGCAGCTATTTGGAGGTAAAACAACAGAAAAGGTGTGAGAATGAATATAAGCGTCAAAGGAATCCAAACAGATCCTGGGCTTTGGGACAGGGACAATCTGAGAAGGAAAGGGTTTTGCAGACAAAAGGAAGGCCCTGGAAAGAAAAAATAGGAGTTCTTTGATCTGAAATTCTGCTTTATTTTAAAACACACATACTGCAACAGAGATGTGCACACACACACACAAACAAGTCAAGTATCCACATGTACACAATTGGTTCTGGATACTCCTTCTTCCTTTAATTGGTCCCAGGTGAAACATCAACAATCACATCTGGAAATTTTTATACAAATGGCAGGAAAGCCAATGACTTGGGTCACAAATATTTCACGCTCTTTCTTTGCCAGAAACACAGGACAAATGTGGTTTACATCTGCCTCCCTATAAATACTCACGCTTGCAAGATTCTCTGCTATGGCTAATACCTCTGTTTGCACAAGCAGAGATGGTCAGCATGCTACCCTTCTCACCCGGCCTGGATTTGGTCAGACCTGAAAAACTGGACACTACATGACACCTGCAGACCAGGTCAGCTTCTCATTAGGATACATATCAAGAGATGGCAAAGACATACCAAGTGACTTGGAGATACAATGCACAGAATCAAATTATATGGATAAGCATTTTTAAAGGCTGCTGCAGCCTCAGCTTTCCAGTCTCTCCATGAGACCACAAGAGAGGCATACCCTCCTTCTGCCAAATGTGCAAACTCAGCGTAGCATGCAGAAGCTCACCTTCCAAAGGAAAAAACACCAGTATCCTTCAATTCTGCACTCTTCCTGCCTCAGCTGATAGCAGGCTTGCCGAAGAAAGGTAGTACTGGCAGGAGCCATGATGCTTAGCCACTCATATTCAACAAGAGATTGTACTGACCCTTGTCCATGATACACCAAATCACCTAGCTAGTTCTGCTTAGTCTGCACTGGTGCTGCAAAACGCTATACAAATTCAACACATCTCAGTAATAATGGCCTCACTTGGAGGCATCGAAGACAGGACTCAGACTAAATCTTAACAGTAGCACTGTTTCCTAGCAGTAATTGTACTCAGCTTCATTTTGAGAGGAAGCCTCAGAGAGAGCACAATGTCCTCGATACTGTCATCATGTGGGTCAAAGACACAGCTTCATTACTGTCTGTGATAGCTGCGTTCTGAGGAATGCAGAAATGCATTTCTCTTTTCTTTAGTACTAGCTGGTTCTTAGGAAAAGCACAAGATCTTTGGTTCTGTGCTCTTCTGAGATATCCCGCTAGTGTAGATGCTAGTGTTAGACCATTGCAAGAAATGCTGATTTAGAAGAACTGCAAGGTCTGCTGGATGCAGTGGTGTGTACAAGGAAGCCACAACTAGGCAAGAACAGCTTACACACTTCTAAGGAGCCAATTCTGATCTTACCTGCGGTAACTCCGTATTGCTGAAGAGACTGCAGCCATGACCTAACAAGATCCCAGGGGGAATCTTCCAGAGCAGTCCATCTGGCAGTTTTTCATTCCTTCAACCCTGAAACAGTGGATATGGCAGCAGCTATTTACAGAGCTCTGCCAACCTCTGGGTTGCAGGTGTTACTGCACTGCACTCCTACTGCAGCCTTGGCTCTGCAACTATAAAACCCAGGATGATCACACTGTTTAGCTGACTTAGAGCAAAAAATATTCCCTCATGGAGATTGCCCACAACCCAAGACACAGATTTACCTACCTCTGAATGGCCGGTGTTATGCTTCAAGCAATCAGAATTTGTAATGGACAAAAGTGAAAACACCTGCTTTTTTTTTTGTTTGTTTTTTTCACCTATGGCGTGTAGCTGGGGTGACTGGCTATATTTTCTCTCCCTAAAGTTTGAAACCAAACTGCTAAGATCTGTGTATGTTCAAGCAAGAGCTGGCCACTCAAATAGAGGAGCTGAGCAAGATGCACATTCACTTGAAAAAACTGACATTTTTAAAATACAATGTTTAATTAACACAAGTTTCAAAGCTGAATTTTTATTTAAGGATTAAAGAAGTTTGATTAAAGTTAGCATCTTCAGATAACTGATTCATTACATTTTCAGAGCACTCCATCAGCCAGGCTAAAACATGTGATGCCACTGAGACCTGTCCTAGTCACTCAATTTAAGAACATGTACAGGCTTAGCAAACTGCTACTTCATTATTTGTTCTGGAGTTTTCCTTTGGAACCCCCTACACAGTTCACTGCTGGAAAAAGATCACTGAGCTGATGAGTGAATTGTTGAAACCATCATGAATTGTTCAAACCACACCATTCACTTCCAGCCCTTCAGGAGCTTTCCTGAAGCCCAGGCTAGACTGGGCAGCATTGCTACAGGGCAGAGGTGGTGCAAAGAACTAAGAAAATGAATCGAGTGGGAGCACAAATGTCCTCATTCTAAGTACTGACGGACACTGCTATGCTCTGATTTATTCCCTGTAACCTTTTTAAGGGCACACATTAAAATTACCTCTCCACGTGTCTCCACCAGTGATCATCTGGTACGTAACAGGTGTGAGGCTGTTGCTGTTCTTAACATCTTTTAAACGTTCTACCAGATGAAGAGATGAATTCCCTTTGTTCCTTGGAGATGGAGTTTCTTTCATTTCCTGCATAAGGATGCAGTCCACACTTCCAGTAGAGGGAACAGATGATGTAGACCTAGAGGCTAAGGGTGCATTTGCATGGCATGGGTTATCAAGTGTTTCTGCACTATTAATCATTTATGCCCATTGGACTGTACATGTCTGGTAACAGCAGTACATTTCTGGGGGCGTGCTCTGTTTTGCAAGAGCTCAAAAGATGAAAACCATCCTTTCAAATCCCTTTCCACTCAAGCCCATGGATACAGTCTCCTTAAAATCAAAGCTGAATTTAAGGACCCTGATTTGACTTATTTGCATACATGATTATGCAGATCATCTTACCGTTTCTTATCCCACTGCAGCAGACCTGCCATACTCGGCTGCAGAAGAGCCTCCAGGTCTGTGCCACAATGGAGAAGATTGGATTATAGAAATGGACACATGCCTGAGAACAGATCCTAGCTGCATTTTCACAACTCATCATCAGGCACATGAGAAAAGTGTGATTTAACCCTTCATTGTTGGAGAGGTAGGGTAGAAGAAAGCATTGCAGCAACCATGGAGAATGCTTAGATATAACAGATGCCTTTGTTTGAACATGTTTAAGGAAAAACAGCAGAAGCATTTTATGCCTGCTGCGTGCAAGAGGGTTAATGATCTTAAGCCACTAACTTCAGTACGAAGTCCCCAGAAATAAAAACTGGTGAAAGATTTCCAGTCCCAAGATCATCACAGGGTGAAATGTCCCACTCACCTCATGGTGTGGGTGCACTATCTGCTTGTGCTGCAGCAGCACACACACTGGCTGACTTGAGATGTACATCCTGCATGGCTGCAGAGCTCCCTTCCATTCCGCTGCTACCTTCAGGCCCCCACATTTCCAGCTGCCAACCTACATGAGTAGCATGCAGACCAATGCTAGCCCAGTTGTCCAGGATGCCACAATCCAGTACCTCTTTCCACTTTTATGGTAGGCTTTACAGGTGAGTCAGTGCAGCAGCACTCCTAGGGTTAATGCATCCCCAGGCCAGAATTTCTGAGCATCTGTAGGAAGTGGAACATTTTTAATGCTGTGAGGAAACTGCTGCATGGACAATAGAGACAGAGGAACCAGGCTCCATCAAGTGGAAATAGATTCACTGTTCAGGGATGCATGGAAAGTGCTGAGTAGTCACAAGATGTATTTTGCAAGCTCTAAATAATCTCTTACTAGGGCTAATAAGGCACTTTTCACAAAAATAATGTGAAAAGTAACAAAAGAAAAATGTAATTGCCATTTCTGGAGAACATGGCCCTTACGAACCAGTCATCTCCCAAGGACTCATTTCATACCAGCAATAACTGCAAGGACTTCAAGAAACACTGAAGCAAAACTAAGTATCTGGATTTCTCTTTGTTCTGAGAATTAAACTCAGGCTACTTTTGGCCAAGAATTACTCAGCTTTTAAAGCCAATATGACCCAAGCTAAAATTTCCAAACCAGGGCAAATTAAGTGGATTTGGCTGAGTTTTCTTTGGAGGGATTCTGCACATGTTTTGTTAATCCTTCCAGGACTAGGAACACAAGGGGAATTTCACCAACACCGCAGGTTGATCAAAACCACTAAAATCTCTTCAAGTGATGATGTTTTTACCCACCCTGGGTCTGTTACCCTAACCTACTCTTTGTAAACATCTGAAAAAGCACGCTGACATGCAGTAGCTGACACATGCTAATTCCAGCTAAACGTCCTACTGCAAAAGCAGAAACCAGGTGAGAACAAACATGGTGGAGTCAAAATCAAAATTAGTAAAACAGCAGTGTTAAATGTAGCCCTAGGAGTCCCAAAGGACCTTGATTCAAATATCTGCAGTTTGAAATGTGAAAACAAAAATTCCTTCAGTTACAGGACTCCACGTTCTCCTAACTCAAACTTCAGCTTTGATGCTCCTCAAAGAAAAGAACAAATGTACAAAGCTAGAGCATCTGGATCATATCTGCGCTCTAATCCTGCAGTTTAGATGCCAGCTTCCTCTTCCGTGGTAGAAATCCATCTGCAAAGTCATTCTCAGAAACAGGAGATGAAGCAAGCATCAGATTTTTTTCACTGCTTCTGAATTAATACCAGGGTTTTGCTGTGAGGTTTCTTGCACCCCAGCTGCACTGCTTTAGCCATGGCACCATACTGATTCTGTGGTCAGAGAGATGACACCAACAGAACAACATCCGTATTGCTCCAGCAAAAACTATTCCGGCAACTTCTAAGATGATTACTAACCTTCCACACATTTGTGTTTGTTTCCTCACAGTGGAATTCAGAGTATGTGGTGGTGGAGTCTAAACAGACTTAGAGGCCTGCACATGACTGCCAGTCACAGCCACTCCAGAGAAGAGAGAGAAAGCAATAAGAAAGAAGGAAGCCAGCTGTTGGAAGGAACATCCATGTGGACAAAGCCATCCAGATAAGTGCTGCAAGGAGGAACAGGGTGTTGAGTTCAATGCATCCTCAGGGACAGAGCCTGGAAACAAGAAGTGCTTGGACGCTCTCAGCAGCAGCACTACGAGCTCGCTGCTGGCAAGAACTATCAGTGGCAGCATTCACACATCCTGTTTCTCTTTCTGCCATTTTCAATGCCCCTGGCAGGCCTGTGTCACTTGAAGGTATCAAAGCCTACACATGCACCATCTCTCTTCTCGTAGGTCTCTTCAGGAATGGACACGGACCTCCCCTGTTGCCTGTAAGTGAATCTCACTATCTCTCGCAGTCAGGATCTGACAAACAGGTGGGACTGCTGCTGTACCCAACAGACTGTCCACAGCACTCCAGATGTGCCAGCTGGAAAGGTGTCTTCTGACTGCTAGAGGCCTCCATTTCCATAGATAGGACTAAGGCAGCTCTTGTCAAGACTGACCAAGAGCTTCATGCCCTAATAGTAGGGCACTCCTCTACTCCTCTGTTCTTCTTCCTGCCCCTCCCCAGGGTCCTGTGGCACCAGATAAAACAGCCCAAGGTCACAGCATGCTTTGTCTGGAAGCTGTTGTAGCATCCATAGTGCCCTGTCCCCAGCCCAAGAGAGAACAGTGCCAATGCAAGGCATTCAGCCCAAGCCAGCCCAAGGGAAGGCTCCAGCAAAGTATCCCCATCCCTGGCTGGCTGTCTCCCTTGTGGCAACGCATAGCACTGTTCAGTGACTATTGGCCCAGCCCAAAACTGTTTTTATTAGAAAACACTGAGGCAAGCCTTTCCAAGCCTCAGAAGAATCATCTTGTAAAGATCTGGGCTTGAGATGCCAAATGATTGCTGCTTTGGCGGAGTCTGCACATTCATTTTTTATTGGTCACAAACGCTTTCCAGATGCTGGCATGCTGGCTGCAGATTGCAACTCTGGGGACCTGGCTTCCAGCCCTAGTCACTTTGTTAAACTCTTGACCTGCTGTGGGTTAAAAGAAGCAGGGAATGAGACTGAGTCACCATGAGGGCACTGCTAAGAGAGAGCACACTACACAGCAGAGACCCATTTCAGAAGTTTTCTGTGCTCAGCTGGCATGGAAACATTTAAGGTGGTCCACAGCAGTACAGCTGCCAGAGATGGTGAGAAGTGCATGCAGCGTAACACCAGTCTGAGGTTTAGGGGCAGAGACAGAGAAGCTGTCCTACTGCTGGATTTTCCACAGTTCAGCCCATGCACTTTCCATCTTCTTTTTCCCCTCTACACAAGTGATTTTTCATCCCTGATCCAAGACTAAAGTGATCCTCTGAGCCAGAGCCATGTGCAACATCAGAATGAAAGCTGAAGCCAAGAAACCTTCCTTGGATTCAGGTTTCATGACAAGCCTGAAACTTGTTCATGAGGGAGGTTTGCGTATCTCTGGGGGGGGGGGGGAGGAATGCTTTCTGGATTTTGAGTTGTTACAGGATGTCCCAAATAAGGGAAAAAAAGAGAAGTTAAGCAGAAGGAAACACAAGTTTAATAGAGCTGTTTGATAACTTTTTTAACTGGAAAAAAATCCATTTGAAAAACACAGCTGTTAGAAATAATTGTTGTCTCGTTCCCTTCCCCCCCCAAAATGTAGGGGATTTTTTAAACTAACATTTTGCATTTTTTTAAATATACTTCTCAACTGAAACTCTTCTGCAGTGGATAACTTTCTTTAACCTCAGTTTTCAAGAGGAAAAGTTTCTCTCAGAATCCCAGTTCAAAGAGAACTCTGTGCTGAAACAAAACTTTTCATTCTTTCTTGAAACATCCAGCCAAAGTAAGTGTTTCAGAAAAGTACTTCCATTCAGAAGTTCTGAACAGGAAAGAAAATGGTTCCTGGCTAGCTCTGCTGACCTAGACACATCTCTGTCCTCTCCTGTGTGGGCTCCCAGCCATGGGGCTTTGAGGGGCAAGCTCCTGGGAATTGCCCCTGCCCAGAACATCACCTCAAGCTCTGATTAGTGCTCTCCCCATTTCCACAACAGGATGCTGCCTGAAGCACAGCCCTGAAAGCTTCAGGTCTCTCTGCAAGGCACAGATAATGAACTGCACTGCTGCGGATGCCAGACAGGACAGCGGACAAGATGATGGTAAAAGGTGCAGACAAGTGCTGGAGACTCACAGAAATAAAGCAACTCCCCTGCTTCTCACAAAATGATGTGGTGGTGCCAGTAGCTGCTGACACTTACTCTGCTACTGCTTCAGCTGCAGGAAAACAGGGCAGAGGTCAGACCTGCTGCCATTCATCCTTGTATCTGGAGTTCAAGATTTTCAAGCCACAGGATGCTCAGGGATGTGGGGTGTCTCACTGCTCCTTTTACCAGTTAATCTCTAAGCTGTCTTCAGATCTCCATTGAAAGCTCAATGTCATCCAAAGGCAATCAGGACCTCAGAGCAGAGAGGGCTACTACGGAGTCTTGAGCAACACAAGGAGGAGAGAGTGAGCCAGCACTCCTCCAACCTTCAGCAGCCACTCCAGACACAAGCCAAAGGCAGGGGATGCAGCAGGGAAGCTGCTGTCTGCTTTTTTGTACTAATTCTCCTCAAAACAGACTAGCTCACAGCAATCCTGCCTGATGATCTGTTCAGCGTACAGAAAGCTTAGTGCTCCTGAGGGGCACTGAGAAAAGTTTTATCACATGGAGCTAGTCCAGCGATACTAATTAAATCAACACAGTAGAACTGGGGGTTTTCTTGAGTTAAGTGTTGCCACTTGCGCCAAATTGTACCTCACAACACAGGCAGGTGTGCTTCCTAGCCTCCAGACAGCCCTGCCAAACTCGTTTCACTTGTGATACTAAGGCCAATTCCAGCACAGCTTACAGAGATTAATAAAATAGTGGAGCAATCCAGAGTAAACCCAAAACCTTTTAGGCTCAGCCAAGTGGAAATCCAGCCTGACTCCCTACTCAAAAACAAACTGAGAAAAATAAAGAAAGTTTTACATAATAATCTATCCAGTGTTACAGCAGACAGGGTTTCTCCAAGGACGTTATGTAATGTCTCGTAAGGGCTTTTAGACGAATTATCAGGCAACTTGCACAATTATTAAAGTGAAAAACAGAAAAACAGGTGAGCAGTGGGTGTGAGAATATACATCTCTGCCTGTTGTACATGAACAGCAGCAGAAGTAATTCAGAATCAGTGAGATGCTATTGGAGATAGGCTTATGCTACACATCTCAGATGTGGAGCTGACAGGCTGCAAAGCTGCTTAGATCTGACATTTGGTCCAAGCAAGTTCCCTTGAGCACAAGGGAGAACCCCTCTACAGTGCTCTGTAGAGGGACAGACTCCCTGATGTAGGTTTTCTGCCCTCCTTATATCTTTAGGCCAACAAGCATTATTCTAGGGCCAGTCACCTGTGCAACATGGACACAAAACAGAGCCCTTGCTTTTTCCTCTCCTATCACCCAAGACAGGAATGATGAAAGCAGTCCAGATGAACCCATGCTGCACAGATGCTGACGTTTACTCACATGCTACTGAGAACTGTTGGGACACAGGATGAGGACATGCAAACACCACTGGTACATCAGGTAATAGAACCCTTCTGCCAGCTGACTGGGTTCTCTTAAACTCATTTCCAAGCAAGAGTGGCAAAGAAAAACACAAAAAACATTGCTTCCTTTTGTGAGTCTGCTCCAGAATTTGTCCTGTCTGATGGTTAGGAACCTCCTAATTACTGGCTTAAAGTTACTACTGGCTAGATAGTATCCATCTGTTCTCGTGTCACCAGTGTTGCCTTTAGTTTAAGCAGTTCATAGAATCCATGGAGCAGGATCTCTGGAGGCCATCTAGTCCCAACTCCTCTGCAATGAACAGGGACACCACAGCTAGAGCCTTATCCAGCCTCACCTTGAAAGCCTCCAGAGCATCAACCACATCACTGGACACCCTGCTCCTGTGCCTCACCGCCCTCACTGTGAAACATTTTTTCCTTACATCTAACTTTAATCTACCCTATTTGAGCCTGAAACCCTTTCTCCTCATTCTATCACCACATACCATGCTAAAAAGTTTGTCCCCTTCTTTTCTGTAGCTTTCCTTTAGATACTGACACGCTGCTATCAGGTCACCTTGCAGCCTTCTCTTCTCCAGGCTGAACAACCCCAGCTCTCTCAACCTGTCCTCATAGGAGAGCTGTTCCATCATTTTGCTCTCCTTTCTTGGCATTTACTGCCCCTCCTCATGTCCTGGCATATTTATAGGGATTTTCTCAAGCTTTCATTTTGCCAAACAAATCTTGTTTTCTGAGTGTAAGCTTATCTGAAGACTTTTACATCTGCTTTTCCTATAGCTTGGTCTGTATTTGTCCAGTTTCTGTGTCTGAATGGGGAGCTTTGCTTTTACATTAGCACTGTCCTTTTCGCGTGGCACTGAAAAGGTACATCATACATTCATCAAATGAATGAACGCTCTGTTGCTGTACTGAATACTCTGCAACAGAACAAAGGAAGAAAAATCTGCAAAGTGCTGTCACAACAGTGATTACTGATGCAACAGATAGATATGAGCACACAGAAGGCAACAGAAGAATAAGGTGGTTGGTACTGAGAGCCATTTGAAAGAGAAAAGAATAGGCACTTGGCAGAATGAAGAAGAATTAACTTCCAGGCATGTGGAGAGACCTAATACTGCTTAGGACCAAGCCCCTAGGCAACCAACCAATGATGGATTGCAGTAGAATGAACTTTTCCTAGAGAGTGGAAAAAAACAAATGCTCCCCAAATTTTTGTATTAAAATTTACTTTCAGCAGACAGCTCTAGTAATTCTACATGTGAAATCATGGAACTGTACCACAGCGAACACAAATACCCAATATTCTCATGTGATTGCTAATATCACAACCATACTGTGACCAAACCAGCCAGGCCAGCGAAGGAGAATGTCTTTTGGGTGAATACATGCAAATCTCACACGATGGTGGGATAAGATAGGAAGGCCCTGTCTTTTCTCCTTCTGATTCCATAATGCTCTTCAGTACAGCAAAATAGCTTATAAGCATATTGTCCTCTCTGCTGCAAGTCCAACTCAGTGATATGTATGTGGACCCAAGCCAGTAAATGCAGCTGGCTTAAATACATCTCTGTGAACTGTGCTCCCAACAAAAATTGCCTTAGACTCCATTTTCTGGCCAAATTACTCCTGACATTTTGAAACAGCTTCTACTGGAAACATTTTTAAGGCTAGGCTTTGTACATGGCATAAATAGAAGAATTCCAACTGACAGAATTATTCCAGATTTCACCAGGGCAGCTGATATAAAAAATCTCATATTTTGTCTCTCATAAACTCTGCTGTGACATCCTGTTGGTTAACTAACTTATGTATTTCACCCCCGGGGCTGCTGCGTCAGACTAGAGAGTGAATAACTCTGAGTTAATCCATTACCCTGTGTTGCTTCCCTCAGAGAAAACAGCAGCTCACAAGACCACAGACCATGTAATTTAAGGTAAGTGCAACCAGTTAGGTAGAATTCGGGGAGATAGGTCCAGTCACCCAGGAAGCTTTAAAACACATTCATGTCTCTTTCAAATGCATTTAGAGCTATATTTTTCAGGTTTAAAGGCTTTCACTAATCACTGCAGCAAGCCACTAGCAGCACCTACTGTTTAAATGATCGGTGTCCGACCAACGGCTCTTCTGCTCCCCCTAGCACTTGTTCCTATTATTGCAGATTATTTATTGCACTGCCAATTACTACTAATTCGACAGTGTTCTGATTGCAAAGCTGGGTTTCTCTCTCCCACATGAAACCTGTGGGAAGGGAGGATAGGTAAAAGGAGAGCCATGAGAATATTCCCTTGAACCAACCTGGGAACAGCTGGTTTCAGCTCACCCCTATGCAGACTGGCCCACACTGCTCTGCTCCTACAAGTAGCTGCAAGCGCTTACTTAAACTGAGGTCTACGATAGGCCAAAGAGGCTCACTGTTTTTGCCGCTGTTCAGGCATCTCATTCTCATTAAATTCTGGATTGCACACGGACTGGGGAAAAGACATGGCTGTAGTGTCAGTGCTTGGATTTGCACTTTCAGACTTACACACACCTGTTCATGACTGCACACACACAGCACACAACAAAGACTAAAAACATCCTAGCAGTTCTTCCATGGAATTCTTTCATATGGGACTCTGCTAAGTATAATAATCATTATTACTCTCTTAATAAGTTTGCAGGATGTGCCACTGCTAACGCACAGATCCAGAGGATCCCAAACATCACCTCTAGTGCTGCTACACGAATAGATCAGAGTTCCTTCCCAAATAGTTATTTGGATACAGCTCTTAGACTGATGGAACCTCCAGCACAGAGCCCTGCATGCTCACAGCACACTGCCTCTGAGTATTCCCAACAGTGACATCAGTCTCTCGCATCAGGAGTCTCATTCCTCATACTCCTGATATTCTCTGGACTTGCTGTTTATTCTCATATTCTCCACTAGTTCTTCATAAGCATTTCATCAGTAATTAATATATAAATGTACACATCCATGTACACACCTATACTCCAGTATTCCAAACGTGAATCTGACATTATGATGCTGGCAGTTTTCAGGTGGGCCCTTAGCAAGGGTTGAAGACTGAAGTTAACAGAGATGATAGCCTCATTCTTAACTAAAGTAAGGCCAAGCTGTAAGGAGGATGAATGAAATACAGAGGTCCAGGGGGAAATCCATGAGAAGAAAACTCCAGTGGACATGCCATTCAGGTTCCCTGTGGCAGGGCAGGAGAAGGTTCCCCAAAACGAACCCTGGGGCTAGGGAGATAGGAGTATGACTAATTCAAGCACATCATACCTCCTCCCTCTGAAAACTAAGGAATCAACACTGACTGACAGGGAGCTCCTGTCAGTTTGGGATTGGGATTCAGTCTTCAGGCGTTTCTTAATCTCACTACTTTGCTGACTGGTAGATCAGTTTCTGTCTTAAACATTGCCCTCTTTCTTCCTCTATTACTCACCTCTGCTCTTAATTGTAAAATGAGTCAACTGTGTAGCAAACCAAGAAAGAAAAGGAAGATATGTTTATTAGAAGCTGGACAGATCTATCTGCTGTTGCAGAGATTGGCACAGATTCCTACCCATAAAGATAAGCCTTTATAGCCTTAGCTCTAGGAGTTAGATGTTCCCCTGAGCATGAGGCATCCAACCTGTGGGTATTATAAAGAGAAGGATTTGATATTGATATATATTATATTAAGTTCCACCTTCAAGCAATATAAAATGAATGAACTATAAACCCTTGAGATCTTGTTTTCTAGTACAAAGACTGGTAAGTCTCTTTACAAAGATTGGTAGATCTCTTTAAAAGTCATACTTATATAACAATTATGCTGGATAGCACTGTTTACTATCTGCAGTAACACACCATAACAAACTATAATCTACTGTGATATTCCAATATTGCACTGTGATTACAGCTAAAACAAATATTATGTTAAACTGTGTGTACGACACTTTCAGATTCCTCTACTCAGCTACTCATAAATCAACTGTTAGCACATTCAAAAATCTTAGTTTGATTTCAAGTTTCACAATTGCTAAATATGCCAAAACAACTTGAAGTCCGCAGGCAGAGAAAAAGGAAACTGGGAGTTGTGAGACCAGCATGCTTCAAAGAGAAAAAGGGAAAAGACTAGCAGAGCCAGTAGTAGGCAAAAGGAATCATTTCATAGAATTGGAAATAAAAGAATGTCTGGAGGGTTATAAAGCAACAGGCTGCTCTGGAAGTAATGATTCCTATTTCACTAAATTGGTTCACAGCATCAGAGGTAGATGTTGGTGGTATGGCAGTAGAGGTTGACCCTTCCCACCAATATCCCATTATGTTTTGTTACCAGATGTGTCAGATGACAGCAGAGGGGCACTGACAGAATGGCATCTGATATGGGAGTGCTTATAGAGCAAAGGTGTGGAACAGAATTCCTCCAAGCAGAAAAAGATGGCACCCATTGACATTTGTCGCTACTTGCTGAACTCTTCTGGAGACCAAACAGTGGATGGCAGCACAGTGAAGTGGTGGATGGTGCATTTAGGCAGTGGTGACAGCAATGTGAAAGATGGTGACAGTTCTAAAAATTGCAGCAAGCAGGCTGAGCAAGTCTCCCTCGCTTATGGAATGGGCAGGATATACCATCTCTCAGTTCCACCCCTAAACCACCCTTGAACAGTCCTTTCTTTTGCTTATTTCTGCTCTGGATCCACCCTGTACGCAAAAGGCTCATCAAGCCATCATGCAAACTAGCTGGGTTACGCAGAAGCAGAGCTACAGTTAGCATGATTCTGGCTAGCCTCATAAAAGCTACATCTCCAGCTTTCAAGCAGTCTCGGCTTCCTCTACCACACTGTGCAGATATAGATGCATTGCATTTGTCAACTATTTCCATCTATCCTAGCTGCATTTGCTTTCTATAGCTGTACGTTAATCACTGCTAGTTTCAGTAGACAGATTCTGCAGATCAGGGTGTTCATCTTGGAATTGGTCTGTACACACACACTTAGTCTGTAATATCACAAACACGGTTTGTCTGAAAACATTCACATCTGAGTGACTGCTTTCTGCTGCATTGCAGGTGTGGAAGTGTCACTAGACCGAGAACTCTACATTCTTATTTTGGAGTTAGTGGAGTAGGACAGAACTACCAGCCCTGGGCTTCAAGCTGCTGTAGGTAGATTTTTACCATCAAAGAGATTCTGGTATCTCTGCACTACATTGTAGTCACTCTAATTCAAGAACAGAGGAAACAAATAAGATCAGAGACTGATGTTTTATGAAAGCTGAGATTCACCCTCTCTGCATGTCATCATTTACCACCTTAGAGAAAGCCCAATAGCTGTGGGCTTCCCATCCAGCTCTGGCTCCTACCTGGCAAAGCTACAAACTAAATTAGTCACTGACTTCAAGTAAAAGCAGAATTAATACAGACTTGTCAAGCAGCCAATTCAAAGTAGCAAGTCCTGAGGAGGAGGCTGAAAGTTTGATAGCTTTGCTGGCTTGACTGGCTGCCATGATGCCCAGGATGACCAATGACACTTTCTTGGACAGGAGCCACCTCCCGCAGGGCCCACACCCTGATGAGAGCCTTGCTCCCCTCCAGAGCAGCTGGCTCCTGCAGGGCTTTCACTGCCTAGATGTTTGCTTCATCCCAACTCCTGAAACAGGTCTTACTTGTACAGGGGCTTGGTGTGCCTCTGCTATTGATAATTACACATTTATTGAGCTTGTGCAATCCAAGCTCCAGCTTCAGGCCAAAAGTTCATTGCTAGAGGGGTTCAAGAATTTCCTCCCGAGAATGGAGCATTACGTCACTTGCCAAGTGTGTCAGGCAGTTTTCCAGCCTCCTGTTGGGTTACACCCATTTTGACAACTCTTGTGGCTGGATATTGCACATGCCTGGATGTGTCTTTGTGCTCCACTGGGTTCATTGTCTCTGTACACTGCAGACACCAAAAAAAAACCAAAAACAAGGCAGACTGTCACACAGCCCCTGTTGTCACAGCCTAGGGAACCCAGAACAGCTGAAGGACTCCTCCTGAGGTCAGTAAATAAGAATGAAATTCAATTTCCTGGCAGCAGACAACCAACTGTTGAATACTTTGCATGTATACCCCTAAAATATCAGACCATCCTTTGCAAATCTCATCACACAGGCAGTCAGGGTTGGCAATGACATTTTTTCTGATGGAAAGCTTAATAATCTCAGGGACACACCACTTATCATGCTATGGATGGGACATACATTATAAAAAGTGATGGCTCCTCCCCAAAAATTCCATTTCAGCTAAGCTTGATGTCATGTTCATTTTCCATTATCTTGTAGCATCAAGAAGAACTGAATCCTTAATAGTATATTATCATTCCACACTTAAGGGAATAAAAATACTGGTCATTCTCTTTGCCATTAAACCATCATTGCCTGTCTTTTCACACACATATACCCAAAGACACTGAAGTTAAAAAAGCAGCTAATCTTTAATTCTCATATGTGATGTTATGTCATGCTGCCATGCTGATTAACAGAAAAATCATAGTGCAAACAAACTAGAACTTCTACGCAGGCAGTTTTAATTTGTTATGGAGTTTGACACCACTATGGTAGAAAACTAGGGGAATGAGGTTATAATGTTGTTATCTGTATCAAGGTTCATGTGGGTATAAATGTTCCTACTCAGCCTTAATGTATCATTTCCCACAAGGAACTACATTAAGTTCTACACCGCCTTGCAATGTGATAAGCAGTTTTGCAGATGGGGAAACAGAGGCAAAGTGTCAAAGGCTTTTCAGGAGGATCACACAGTGAGTGAAAGACATAGCCATGAACAACCACCTATCTTTAGCCTACACAATCCCTTTACTGGACACCGAGCTGAATATCCTCCACCTCAGATGGGAGCATAGACATATAGGTTGATTATGAGAAGTAACGTAGAGGAAGACATGCATTTCAGTAGAGAGCAGACTAGAATCAATGAACTGACTTGATTTAATGGGTAACTCAGAGAGGAGAATTGAGAAAGATAAATACAATCCTATTCGACAAACATAATGAGCAGATAAACCAGGATCTAACTGTAGACAGATACCTACATTGCTGTAGATACAAGGTTTCTTTTCCCCTATGGAACCTATCTACAAGCTCTGTGCTCCCCAGACTTCAGAGATCTGTATTCAAAAATGCGCAGGGAACTCATAAATACAATTTGGGGATATACAAGCAGCACAGCCTGGTGATTTCTTTCAAAGTCAAGGCTGCCAGCATCAGCATAACCTCCCCAGCTCTGTTGCAAGGGACTGGAATGAGCCTCCAAATAAAAATCCCGTTGTTGTTGACCAATAACTGTGCCAGACCACCTTAAATGGACACTGTGCCCATCTGCTCTTCCTCTCCTCCCCCACACCTCCTCCCTCAGGGTTGTAAGCCATCCTGCAATATTTTAAGTAGCATTGTTCTCCTCCCTTCAGAAGCCCCTGGACCATCTGAATGGTTATATGTTCTCTCCATGCTGTTTGTTATTCCTGAGGACATGCACATTGCTGAACATACTAATAAAAATTTCATAAAAGAGGTTGCCAAAGGGGTGCATATAAGGGGATTTGTAAAGCACACACAGTCTCCATTTGCCATTAAGAAAGGGCTGCAGCAGGCAAAACCAAGCACTCCTGTACAAGAGGGAGCTGTGTTACTGAATGAGACTGAAAGGTCTTAGGTGACAGACCAAAGATCTGTATCATCCAGTATCCAAAATAAGCAAATACAAAAGTGAGTTCTTTTGCAATTCCCAGCAAGTTAAGTGAAAGGTGCGAGGAATTAGCAAGAAAATGCCTGTGCAAGTCACGCCAGTGTAATAACTGCTGTGCATGCATGTTAATGTACTGCCTGCTTACTCATCCCCTGGCAGACTGCTTGCACCTTCACTGGGCAGAGATTAAAACACAGGTAGTTACATTGTGACTAAAAATGTATTTAGGTACAGATATGTAGTTCTGGTTTTTTTGTTTTTTTTTTTTTTTTCTTCTCCTTTTTGGTAGCTTTAGTGCTCTACTGTCAGCTCTAGAGCCAGAAGTCTGGAGCCCACCTGCTGCAGGTAATATGAGCACCTTCCCTCAGTCAGACCCAGCTAGAACAGATGTGGGGACATCTTCCAACACTGGTACCACCCAGGTATGGAGGTCAGAGTCTTGCCAAGTTCACTTCTTTCAAGGTGACCAACTGCAATGGAATCTCTGCAGATTCTTATTGCTGACCTCATGAGTGTAGAATTGTGGATTTTTACTTTAGTGCTCATTTTCTGCAGACTGGGGCTCAGTGGAGGAGCAGTAGGGCTGGTACTTGATTTTAAAAAAGGTACTAAATAATAGTTTGAAGCACTGAGCAAAATCATTAGTCTCACAAACTGTCCTGCCTCAAGGATAATCAGGTTTAATATGAAAGGAGACATCTAGAAAGTTAAGGTGCTAAAGGGTGCTTTCTGGTGATCTTATTGATAGCTTTTTCCTCTGCATCTTTCCCTAGGGGATCAATATCCTGCTCGAAAGATTTAACACTCACTTCTACCAACCCTGGGATTGTCAGCTAAGATTTTCTCTGTATGATATGGAGGTGTAAGCAGCTCTTAAAATTCTTTAATATGGTCTGAGAGTAGAGTTCAGTGGATGCTGTGCCCCACTTCTAAGCTACTTCTGTGTTGGTGGTGAAGTCACACACATTTTATCTGAGCTGTACCTCTGCCTCCTGGATGGAAAGTACAGTGTAAATATATTTCATTACAATCAAATGCAACCAGTAAAGAAACAAAGAAACCCACAAGATCTGTAAACACATGTTTTGAATACACTCAAGAGGTAGAGCATTTAAAGGATCGTAAATAAATGACTTTGTGAAGCCATACGTTAGGAAATTACTGAAATGTAGGTTACTGACCTCACAGAGAGTTACAGCCCACATGGAATGAGCGCTCTGCCATAACCAGTTACTCATTATGGATGTTTCTATTATAACATATTTACAGGCTTCATGATCTGTCTTGTAAATACATATTAAGGAAATGTTAGAAATCAACTTTCAGTGTTGGGCCTTCAGCATTTGCCAGCTCTACCTCAGACAATCAGAGACAGCCTCTACAGGATGCAGAGTTTTGTAGCTGCTGCTATAGAAATTACTTAGAAAATAAAGGACATACTTATGGAAGCAGCGAGCTTAAAGGAACTAACTATCTTAACACTTAAAAAAGCACTTGCACACAAAAGTCATATTGTCCAGAGGTGAAGCCTTCTGGATTATGTGAAATACATTGATCCAGACATAGGCATTTGGGAGGGCTGTTGGCCTGAACCCCTGGCAGGAGGCTGCTACAACACAAGGGAAATACTTGTAGTGTTTTCCACCCAACCCTCGTGCATGATCTACTGATGTACCACAGTGAACATTGGTAACTGCTCTACTGGCAAACAGATGTGTGCTGCATGAATCACCTTGGCTAGAATTTTACTAATATACAAGAATATATTCACTGAGAAGAACAAATTCTTTTCCAAATGACAATTTGTGCTGAATATTTCATACCCGTTCACCAGTTCAGCAAGTTCCACATATGTACATACACAAAACATACAGATGTTCATTATAATTTGCCTAATGAACATCGTATGTATTTAATCAGTTTTGAAGGTCAACCATATTTTAGTATTTCCACAAATATCTTTGGAACCAACTTAATTAAACACCTCAATTAAACTGGGCAGTAAGTTTTCCTCAGAAACACTTATAGCAACTAGCCTGCAAAAACAGCTACAGGCTCCAAAGCCATCCAGCACGAGCTCCAGAGCCAGAGACCTTTTCCAACTGAAACGATTCCATGATTCTACAAGCATACAAAAATACATGCTCATCTCATAGTATACATATGTAACTGCAGATGTCCTGCTTCTCTACACTCATGCAAGACACCTTTTGTATGTCAGCAGTACTTTATGCTGGGTTTTCATATGCAATGTACATCTTATTTTCACACACCAGCTCAGTGTATACATGATCAGATTGCAGGCACATGTGCACATGCATGTGTTGTGAAATACTCTGGCAAGCTTTAGGAAAATGTTCTGTCAGACGTTATGTTGACAGATGTAGATGCAATGCCTCCTCCAACTTACAGAAACCAGTCCAGACATCACTTTTCCATATGCACAGCCAAAACTGGAGTGTTAAAAATCCAGCACTGACATAACATTCAGTATTTTAATTGTTATCACTTGACCCTTTAGTACACACTTGTTCAAGGCAGCTTCTTTTTTATTAATATCTCAGCACACCGTGCAACACAACTTGAGTGTGTCCTAATTTAATTTTAATTAGTGCTGACTTTTTCTTTCCTCACTAATGAAACAGTGCTCATTATGAAGTATAATTGAAGACCCCTAGGGGGAGGGGCATCTGGAGACCTCATTGTGTTGGTACCCGGCATCCTGCCCAATAAAATTCCCTTCTGAACGAAAGCAGTTTTATCATTAATTCATACTGCAGGGGGGCTGACTAGCTGCCAGCTGCTGAGTTCATACTGCTCTTAGGAAGAACCCAGAGCCCGTTTGTTTTCTCCAAAGGAACAACTCCAATTTTCTAATGACTAGAATACTTGCATCATAAATCCTTCACTCTTGTTGTTAAAAGTATTTTTGAACATGGGCTGTTACGAAAGCGTGTCTCTTCATTAGATGCAGACTATTCATTAACTTTTTTTTCTGTTTGTGACTTTAATTGAGCTTGAGTGATATAAGTATTGAGTTGTGGTTCACTCCTTTTTTAAAAAAATAAATAAGAGAAGGAAATGTGCTCAGTTTACTAGCAGTCTGAGATGACTCAGGCAATTGCAGCAAGAAACAAACTCATAAGAACAAACTACAGGTAGGTGGTTAAATTACTATCTCTATACATGGCATACATGGAGTGCCAATAGGAATAGATGTCTTTATGCTCAAAGCATCCCCAGAGCCTCAGTTTCTTTGCTCTATAGGTGTGCAATCATTGCAACTGCACTGAAAAATTCTTCAGACGATTGCACGTATTTTGTTTCTGGAAGACTCAGGACTTCTTGTAATTTTGGCTTCAGACATTTCCCTTCACACAGTTACAGGATACAACACAGATGCCCCTGAATTCTCCCTGAATAATGACAGAGTATCCACAGGGATTATTCAGGGACAGTTCTTGCATGATAAAATCATCTCCTGATTTGATCCAAGCTAAGTTTGGAGCATTTCAAGCCTCTGCAACAACAGGACAGAGCAAAATAAGGCCTCCAAGCTTGCCTAACTGTCAGAAATGGCAGTTATTCTGGCACAAGTGCCTGGGATCTGGGCTGTTGGTACCATGCCTACCAATAGATACACAGATCTGTTCAGGAAGGGGATACAGACTCACACATACAGCTTATTTGATTTTGCACTAGAAGTTTAATTTCCTCAGCACGGGATTAGGCCTGTAACCAGGTTTTAGCTACAGTGAGCTGGTATCTAGTGATAATCCAAAAAGTTTATATGAAAAAGGTATCTCCTGCCAACAGGACTGCCAAAAAACACACATCCTTTTTGCCAACACTGATCATAAGAAGTGGCTGATTGGGATTTTCCTCAAAACCAGAGGAAGTATGTGTCTTATTTAGAGCAGTGGAGACTCAAAGATCTTTTCCTTCCATGGCTATAAACACCACCACAGATTATATTCTAATTAATACCTAGAAAGCGTGACAATAGAATGAGTTTTGGGCCCCCAAAAAATCTCCTATAGCGAATGGCAAAATTACCATTTTGTTTCTGATCCTACAATGCTTCTCTGGGCTAAGGGTTCCCAGTCAAATTTGGCACATGCACACTGATCTGCAGCACCTTACGCTACTCCATTCCAGGACAACATTTGCCAAACAAAGGTAACTTGTTTCAAAGGTAACGTCTCCAAATTTTTATTGTCCCAGTTGAAAGATTCTCCAGGGTTAAGACACAGCTCAGCACCCCTGAGAGCATGGGCAGACTGTACACTGCACACAAAACATGGGAGAAAATGATATGTTTACACAAATCTAGTCAATTTCCCCAAGCCTCAGATCAATGACTCTTCATTAACTTTCCTCAGATAGCCCTGAGTAAAGAAGGTGCAGAAGAAAAGATCCGTGGACTATCATGCATTTAGATGACTCCGCTTCCAGCTTAGTTTTGGAGCTGGACTACAATTTAATTGCATTTAGTAGCAGAAAAGCCTGCATTCTTTGGGCCATTATAAGCTTAGGCTTTGGTGATAGGAAAGTTAGGGGAGACCCAGGGAAAGGATTTTGCCTACTGACTAATAGCACCCATCACCAGCAAAATATCATTTGTAAACTTCAGTTGCTTTAATAAAGAAGGGTCTGACAAGACACTGCTGCTGTGTTCCTGCTATTAATCTTATCCCAGTGCTGTTACATTAGGGGATGTAAACTATCTTTTCTCTCTAGCCATTATGGAAACTGTGCAATTCACATCCTCCCAGGAGGGCTCCAATTAGCCAAGCTTGCATCCCTCTTGGCTTTCCATCAACTTGCTGCATTATGCTGGGCTGGAAAAACTAACCTCTTACCACAGGCATGAGCAGAAGGCCTGCAGTAGCACATCACTGCTGACTCTTCAGATACATTCTCTCTAAAGTTGTAGGTTTTGGTCTCATCAGCAATTCCCGAACCTTGGAAAGTGAATCCAACACGAGTGAAAAAGGCAAAGGCTGCACGTGACCTTAACCAGACTACTTTTACCCACTGAGCACTGTCATGCATTAAATGCACAATGAAACAACTGAGAGAAACATTTTACAGTCAGCTCAGCTGTTAAGATTTGCTAAATTGCATTTCAGAGTACTCCCACTGCAACCCCAGTTTTATACACAAGCCAGGGAGTTCGAAGATGTGCTTAGAATTGCTTTACTTTGTTTTGCTTTATCCAGTTTAAAAGCAAATTATATCTGCACTGTTTCCATAGCCAACCTCATCTTGGATGTCAAGCACAAAATTATTCTGGCTCTCTCAGATGAGATCACGTAAGAATGAATGTATGCTATCTTTGTATGCTATTAGTTATTCTTAGTTAGAAATGGCCACAAGTTGTACCAGAGGAGGTTTAGATTAGACATAAGGAAAAACTTTTTCTCTCAGAGAATGGTCAGGCACTGGAATGGCTGCCCAGGGGGGTGATGGAGTCACCATCCCTAGCAGTGTTCAAGAGGCATCTGGATGAGGAGCTACGGGATATGGTTTAGTGGCTTGTGGTAGCAATGGTAATGGGAGGATGGTTGGACTAGGTGACCTTGTAGGTCCTCTCCAACCTTGTGATTCTATGAAATGCAATCTATGCCCATGACCATTAGCAAAATGGTACATTCCACTGCAAGGGGAGTGAACCATTCTGGAAGTGACATTAGGCAGAGGTTACAAGTGCACAGAGCAGCCAGCTGAGGCATGTATCCAGTGCTATTATCAGCAATGCATTCAAATGACCTACTTTTTAACAGTGTCACAGTGGCCCAACAGAAGAATTCAGTAAATTACTGGAATGCAATTCTCTGCTTAGAGTGGCAGAACAATAACCCATGCAGATACATAGTGGGTTAATCCTTCCCATGTCTAGCTATATTCTTCCATGCAGAACTATCAAAGAAAGGTGGAAGAAGCCAAGAAAGATCTGTTCAGTCTGAGTGCTAAATCATAGAATCATAGAATTACCCAGGTTGGAAAAGACCTTGAAGATCATCAAGTCCAACCGCAGCCTAACTAGTACCCCATCTCTAAAAAAAAACAAAACAAAAAAACCTCTGCTAAATCTTATCCCCAAGTACCACATCCAAACGGCTCTTAAACACATCCAGGGATGGCGATTCAACCACCTCCCTGGGGAGCCTATTCCAGTGCCTAACTACCCTTTCTGTAAAGAAGTTCTTCCTAATATCCAACCTGAACTTGCCCTGGCGCAACTTGAGGCCATTTCCCCTCGTCCTGTCACTTGTCACTAGTGAGAAGAGACCAGCTCCACTCTCACTGTAAGAGCCTTTCAGGAACTGGAAGAGAGCAATAAGGTCTCCCCTCAGCCTCCTTTCCCCCAGACTAAACAGCCCCAGCTTCCTTAGCCTCTCCTCGTAAGGCTGATTCTCCAAGCCCTTCACGAGCCTTGTTGCCTAAGGTCCCTAAGGTCACTGTGTAAATGGTGCTTAAATGGCAAGTACCAGAGGATCCCAGCTTCTCAACCAAGCTAAGGGTGCAGAAACTCATTCAGCAGCACGTAAGTAGCACAGACTCATCGCTGTTCCCACTCTTGACTGTGTGTTGTCCCTTTACATTTCTATTAAGGAACTTGCTGCGTAAACAGCAACCATCACGTTCTCAAGTTAGAACAACCTGCTGAAAACCCTACTTCAGAGCTCCACTTTCATTAGCAGATGTTATTGTTTGCCCTTATATTTCTTATGTATTTCCATGTGGTCCTGAAAGAATGCAAAAGTGTGTCAATGCAGCCACGTGATTTTAAGCATATACTGTTGTAACGCATTGTTACAATCGGAAAGATTAACAGGGTGGAAGGACAATACAGGAATGTAACAGCAAAGGGACCAGCACAGATAGGATGGTATTTCAAAGAAAAAGTAAAGGTGCTCATCCATCTCTGAAGATCTCAGTTTGAAGAAAAGACTCCACAAGGAAGGGATCTTCAACCAGAGACCCTTCCCCAGTAGCAGTCAGCCTATAAATGAGATCAAAGAGAGGCACAGCCGGGCTGCACCCCTTCCAGTCACACAGCTGAACTGCTGAACCTATGCTCCCAGGGCTGACTGGGTCCTTTCCCCAGGTACTCAATCAGTGCTTCAGGCTTTGACTCAGCAGTTCCCATACATGCCAATAATACAACACCCAAATCCAGTAAAATAATAATAAAATAAAAATTAAATATATATATAGTACATAGTATAGTAAATATAGTATATATATGTATAGTAAATTAAAATTAAATCATAGCTTTTAATTATCTCAAAAGAAGAACAATTGTACTGACTATAAAAAGATTATAATGAAACAATGGTCCTGTTACAAGTTTGTTGCAAATGCATTAAGAATATGCTGAAAAGGCATCTATAAATCAATACATCTTTGGTGCTGGCCAGAGACAAGCTTAAGTAATTAAATAACTCAGCTGATTTCAACAGGGCCAAACTTTTAAGCCAGGTCTTATGGAGATCAGGCTCTGTATACCTTCCTTACAGATGAACCAGAGCTGCAGACAATCCTGAACATCCACAACATCTGTAGGAACTTATCTCCTGTGTCTGTTCTAAGCCTATCAGAAGACACACTTGGGCAGCAGACTGTCCCAGAGGGGCTACTCCAAGATGTTGGTGTACACCTGGGCCACCAGGGAACTGAGTGCTTGGCACAGATGCAGCTGCTCTGAACCCATATGTATTGGTTGCTAATATACAGATGGTAGCAAACGTACAGAATGAATAAGTAAAGGAAAACTCACCAGTGGTGGTGCCTTGGCTGAAGAAGCTGGGGCAGTCCTCACTGGTGAGCAATCTCCAAGAGATGCTGCCTCAGTGGGAGTCAGCCCTTAAATGAGGTCTCAGAGGGGATGGAGTCGAGCTCCACCCCTTCCGGGAGCACAGCTCCATCACTCTCACCTGTGCTCCCACAACTGACCCCATACTTGCCTCAGCTGATTAATCAGAGGTTCAGGCTGTGATTACCAATCTCCCATACACCATATCAAAGAAGAGCATGAAAATGCAGAGAAGGAGTTGGCTCAAAATCTGCTTATCCTAGAGAGTACTGTGCTGGCAAACATCTCTCCTCTGTTCCCGGCATTTTAAGGAATGAGGGACTTTTGGAAATAAAAGTCAGTGCGTCCACTACTCAATTGGAGCCATGGAACAGATACAGACTGCAGGATGACTGCGAGGCAGCAATTTATCTGCATCTCCACAACTCCGAATGCATGCTTGCTCTAAGCATGACAGAATACAGCAAAACAGAGCTGAAAAACCTTTAAGCAAACAGCACTAATATATTAAAAATGTATATCTTTTCCTTCACAGAAGGAAAAAAAAAAAAAAAAAAAAAAAAAAAAAAAAAAGCCTGAAGCCAATATTTCATTCATAGGATACAGAAAAGCCCTATCCTCAAAGACTGTATGAGCCTAAATGTATGTGTTCTACTTGACATCAATGGGCATGTTTAATGTCATGAGACATGCATAAAAAGTAAGTTGAGCTAATAGAAGCAGGAAAAACTAAACATTCAGGTCTAGAACAATAAGTATAAACCTTCAGACACAACATAGGTCCTCAAGTATGTCTGTGCACACATGCTTCTTCACTGCCACATATGCATATCTCTCCTTGCATTAATAGAAACCCTCTCCATTTGCCATTTTCTTGCTCTTTGATTTATGGCCATTCAGGCAAGAGCAACCACCTGCACTGTGATATTTTACTACTTAAAGGTGTTATAATGTAACACATGCAAGATGGGTTTAGCTAACATAGGAACAGACACAAGCAAAACTGGCGAGGAAAAGAGACTTCCCAGTCCTGCATAAACCTGCACTTCCAGGCAAGAGAACAATGATGTGGGAAATCTTGTCACTCCGTGCAATTAGAATCATAGAATCATAGAATTACTCAGGTTGGAAAAGACCTCAAGATCATCAAGTCCAACTGCAGCCTAACCATAGAACTCCAACAACCTTCTGCTAAATCATATCTCCGATATTCTGCGTAGGCACAGAATATGCCATGTGCTAGCAGCACAATCAGCGTCAACTTAGTTAACTGAGCACAGGGCCTCGAGGTCACAGCTGCAGTAGAAAAGCACTGGCACTGGTTCCTGCCTGCCCGAAGCTGCTGCTTTTGAAGTATGCCACGCTACACATCTTGCACATACAGGGTCTGCTTTGCAGGCTTCTTGTTACATGCTCCTCCAGACAGATGTTCAAGGCTGTCCGTGAATAACAATTTGGGGGCCCATCTTCACCATGCTGATCTGATCTGAATTAGCAGTCTAAGGTTGCAAAGCCAATTATAAATGAATTTTTATTTCCAACAGGTTTCTTCAAATTATTAGATCACGAGTCAAAAAAGCATCTTAGTCCTTCAAAAGCTGTGATTTGTTAAGGACCTGGGGGCATTTTGGCAAGTTCTTCACAGTTCAATTCAAATATTATCTCCTTCTCTATGCTGCCAAATTTCAAGATAAACCTCTCTTCCACAGATCACTTGGTGTCAGTATGTGTCTGGTAGCGAGACTGCAGTCTGCATCTAGGCCGCTGGAACAGTCACAGGTGGGAAGAGGGCAGAATTCTCATGATTTGATGGGGCTGCAAAAATCTGCCCAGAGATCAGTGTTTGGATGACAAATCTTGCAGAGCACTGCCATTCAGCATGTAGTTCTTTCTTGTCCTCATCACTCATTAACACAAGTCTCCATTAAGAAATCTGATATGTTCCAAGTGATCCCAACTGAGCACATGTTTATAATAATAATAATTAAAAAAACAATGCATATATCTAATGTACCTTAAAATCAGTTTAACTTTGGCCACAAGCACTATGGTATCTTTATCACAGTAATAAATCTGTGTCTCTGCAAAGGCAGGTTAGATATTTTTTAATTATTATTCATTCCTTATTTTGTTTGGGTACTTCCAAAGTTTTATCCGAATTCCCTGGGCATATCATGCCCACTTCTGGAATGATAATATAATCTGCAATGTTTTGCTCTTCAGCCAATGATATTGATTCTCTCTTTAGTACAAACACTTCCTATGACTGATTCAGAATGCAGATCCAAACTTTGCACCTGAGGACATTCTTGTCATTTGAAATATCAAGAACAGAAGATATTCTGAGCAAAACTGCACTTAGAAAGAAGCTATCTATTGGACTTTGGCAAATTTTAGAAAAGCCACTGTAGGAATGTGACATATGGCACTGAGATCCACAGTAACAAAATTCAAGGTGTGATGAGGAGTGTGAGCAGAAGATTGGACAAAACTGTCTCTTCCAATCCACAGTATCTTTTGTTTATGAGAATATCTTGTATTTTTACCACTGTAAAATTTGTGTCACTGTATCTCTATCACTCAACAGAACAGAAACCAATTGAATGATTCAAGCTGCTATGAATCCCTCCACTGGGAAAGTTCTAGATGGTCTGGATCAGACCCTCCTCCTGTCTATAATGGAAATGTGCCGACTGATAGGTGACTGCACTTTGAACAGACAGATCAAACACTGTGTTAGCACAGGTTAAGAAAATGAAAAACTCATCTCCATATTTGGTTGAATAATTTTTTCTCCAAGAAAATATGAAAGTGAAACGTCCAAAAAGGCTGAACTTAATCTGCTTTTGAAGTTGTGTGTGGATGGCAAGAATAAATGTGGAAAGAATTTCTGGACAGATCTCCTTCTATTTTGTAAGCTAAAGGAATTTGCTGAAACAAGACCACCAACTACTTTGCTTATAGTATTTTGCACTGAATTCCAATACATTCATTTCCTTCTAATAGCTACTGACTCTGTTCCATACTAAAGATGGACCTCAGCTGGTACATCAGATCCAAATATCCCTTTACCCCAATGGTACTCAAAACTAGAGGCTACATGGAAAGTATGATGAATCAAACAATCTCAAGTCAATGACTTCTGCATTCTGAGTGTGTGCCCCTGAGATCTTGGTTAGCATTCTGTGGCATAGAATCCTAAAAAATAAATCATGAATTTCTGGTGGACAAATGGGAAAGATAAGAAAGATATTTGATAGGAACTTTTAAAAGCATTTTTCATGTTTATTTTTGAGCAAACAGTTCTTGAAAGTTTGAAAAACTTCAGATCTTTCTTTCCAAAGTATCCATTACTTATAGGCTGATTTCCTAAGAAAACAAGTCCTATGCAATTCAGCTCTGTTACATGTTTGTGCAAGTTTCTTCATTAATAATCGTGAGATTTATTAATACCTGCATGCTACAGATCGTATATCAGTTGAACTCATTTGCCAACGTCAACTAAATTGGACAGATGCCAAATCTGGTTTTAGCAAAAACGATTTTGAAAAATCTTTTTGCAAAAATCCCTGTCCCTGGGTGCTTAAGGCCAACTTGCATGAGGCTCCGGGCAGCCTAATCTAGTAATTGATTTAGTTGCTGGCAACCTTACCTGTGGCAAGAGGGCTGGAATTTGATGATCCTTGAGGTCCCTTCCAAGCCAAGCCATTCTATGATTCTATATGCAGCCACAGTTGCTGGCCAAGTACCTACCCCAGTGAGGGACATAAGAGTGTGGACTAAGCACAAGGCCAGTTCAGAGAACATCATCCTGCGTGTTGCCATCCCCCCAGTTTATATCAAAAGCTTCCAAGTTTCCACTGGGATACTCAGAGACCCCGTCTTCCTTCGTCTGATGCTTGTCACTGTGTCTCCATATCACCCACCTTTCTCAGCCTCAGATCTGCCTTCCAGCAAGTGACTGAAGTCTTCAGCTGTAACACAGGTGGAAAACAGAGACACAGCTTTGGGACCTACAAAAACAAAATCTTGGTTCCAGTTTCACTATGCCTCACTCACAGCTCCATGCCATAGAATCTTAGAATCACCAAGGTGGAAAAGACCTCCAAGATTATACAGTTCAACCATTCACCTTTCATGAATATTTCCCCACTAAGCCATGTCACTCAGTACATCTAAACATTTCTTGAACACCCCCAGGGAAGGTGACTCATCCACCTCGCTGGGCAGCCCATTCCAGCACCTGACCTATCTTTCAAAAAATATATTTTTCCTAACATCTAACCTGAATCTCCCCAGGCACAACTTGAAGCCATTCCCTCTAGTCCTATTGCTAGTTACCCAGGAGAAGAAGCTGCTCCTCACCTTACCACAATCTCCTTTCAGGCAGTTGTAGAGCACTGTAAGTTCTTCCCTAAGCCTTTTCTTCTCATAATGACGTAACACTGCCCTTAAGACTTCCCATCAGGAACCTGGGCATCATACATCCTAGTTGGAGTAAGTGATATGAGTTTGGACTCATAAACCTCTGCAGATGCCTTTGAGACTCCTGAAATGAAAGGGCTCAGTAAATGCTCCAGGAGCACTGCTGCACATCAAGATGCTGCCACCTAATGGCAAGAGAGGAGGAGCAGCAGTCGGGTAAAACTACCATTTACAAGGCTCGTAAAGGTCTGGGTTTTCTTGGTAGACTTCGGAAAGAACTGAATTTAAGATTAACTCTGTAGAAAATTCCATTCGCTCTCCAGCCACTGCTGCACTTTCTAGTGGGCATATGTATCCCTGAATGCAACCTTTCCATGCCACTATTTACTAGCCATACAGTAAGCCACTGCTATTGCCTCCAACCCAGCCCTCTCCATGCATTCTAGTCGGGAAATCTTCCCTTGCTGTGTCACACACACATTAAATATCCATCCCTGTGATGCACACACGACTGACCTCCCCATTCCACATCACAGTCAAGATTAACTTCTTTCACTACGTCACATATTCAGTATATCCCTTTACCTCCTTCGCTCAGATAAAATGAATCTCCCTAGTATTGTCAATAATAATTTTCTTTATATCCTGACTAACAATACAAGGCAACCTGACGGAGCACTCGGGCAATAATTCAATCTTAGCTTCTCACCGTTCATTAAACTGCATATAACTTCACCAGAGCCGCTGCTGAATTATACCCTCATATCCTTGTGAGACTTGTATATTATTCCCCTGGGAATAGCAGCAATACAGCTAAAGATGAAATAATTTGTTTTAAAAACCCCAGGATTGTATCTGATAGCACATCATTTCTTCATCTCATTACTCACTTTGCATTAGTAATTAGCAGAGGTTATTTCCTCCATTCTCCTCCACCCTTTTGTTTCATTTAATGTCTGATAACATTAGTCTATGGGAGATATGATGCTGTAAGATTTTAATACAGCTGAAGTGATTGGGATCTTTGCTAGAGGCATGCAAACCCTAGGAAATTCAAATTCAATTTGGCAAACAAGAACAATCACTTCTCAACACTCTGCCCTGTACTTTGGCATCTACCCCTTCCCCTAGAGAATGGGCCCACTCTGGGCCCTGCACAGCTGCATGACACAGGGTCAGGCAGTTTCAGCTCTGCCTTCATGGCACAGTGTCATTCTCTCAAGTCTAATGATAAGCACATGATTCCTCTGAGTCCACAGTAGTTTCTCATGAGAACTTGGAAGCTATTCTGTGGCACTGCTGTGCAGGGAATAGGGAGAGTCTGCTATATGCTACAGAAACCACAGATGAAGCTGTAGCCACACATGATCAAAATAAGTTTAAAAGTATGCAACTGAAATTTCTGCCTGCCTTGTGCAGTCCCCACCACTCTTCCTGGCCTTTGGAGAGCTCCCTTTTGTCCAGCACATATGATATCATTCCCTATTTCCTATAGCAATGGGACTAGATTGCCTTTAATAAGATGGCCACTGGTCACAAAGCAACTAAGAATCATGTTGACATGCTGGCATCAGCCTCTATCATGAAGCTGTCTCCCAGTCTGCATCACAGCAAAAAGGGCTAAAGAGCCCTTCTATGGCTCTGGTAAGCTGTGTGCTCAATAGCCAGGCTCTGCTTTCTTCTTTTCTATGAGCTGCTTGTTCCTGGGGAGTCTGGGGACAGAACCCAAATGTTTCCCCTGCTCCCCCACACCAGTCTCCTGATAATGCGCAAGTTGCCTGCTGTTAAACCTTATCCTGCTGAATACCATGTGTTTGATATTAATTACATGTCCGAGCCCCATGAAAGTCATTGAAATTTAATGAGATGCAGGGATGGAACCACTGAGCCAATGGCATTCATTAAGGGTTGCCATGGAGATCAGTTTGCCAGGCTTGACCCATATTAAGTGCCACTGGTCACCACCCAAATAGGAAAAAAAAAAAAACACAAAAAAAAAAACAAAACCAAAAAAACAAAACAAAACATGAAATTATGGGGGGGAAGGTAGCCAGTTCCTGAGGGGTCTGAGCACTAGAGCTCTGACCACCTTTAGTCAGCACAGTTTGGGCTCAGCAGCTCAGTGCATAGGCCACAAGTCTGCCAGAGAACAGGGCTTTAAAGGAAACTGGGGGTGCTCCTCTGTGCCATCTGCAGAAAAGAGAAAGAAGAGCAATTCATTCACAAAAAAAAGAAGGCAATGAGCTCTTCACACTTCTCA
This sequence comes from Excalfactoria chinensis, assembly GCF_039878825.1. NCBI lineage: Eukaryota > Metazoa > Chordata > Aves > Galliformes > Phasianidae > Excalfactoria > Excalfactoria chinensis. Next base: position 11,583,621 of record NC_092840.1, read on the forward strand.
TTTTATCCCTTCAAGTGGTGCAGCTGAACAGGGCTGACACTAAACCACATTTTGTGTTCTGCTTCTAAAATGATGCTGCTGTTCTTAGTGGATATTGGTATTGTGGCTCTAAGTCCAGGGAGATGGAGTGAGAGTGGCAGAAAGAAAGGCTGCTGTAACTAATCATGGGAATGTTAAGATGGAGAAATGTGAGAATAGACAGCCTCAGAGGGAACCAAGGATTCCCTACGATGCAGGCCCTGCAGCAGCTCTGGGAGAGATGATACTTCCCACACAGCGAGTTTGTGCAGCTCTGGCCAAATCCCTTACTCTGTCCTCTAGTCCCATCCAAACTGGAGTTGCAAGAAGTCTTTTTTTCTCTCTTTTTGTCTAGTGAGATAGAAGCCAAATTAAAGCAGAAAGCCTCCTGCCCACAGGCTTTTCAAGTGCTTGGGGGAAGGGGGAAAGTTGACCTGAGACAGCAGTTTGTAGTTTCTCATATAAACAGTAATAATAAACAAGAATGAATTAACCAGATCACTAATATGTCTACTTTCCAGACCATCAGTAATCTGTAAGAATCAGGCTAAGATGCAATTGCAGGAGCAGATGGGTGGAGTCAGAAGGGCTGCCTGCATAGTGAAGGACTGATACCCAGGCAGTCCTTACCTCTCAGGTAAGCCTGGTACCAGCAAAGTGCAGCCCCTTACATGGAGCTGGATGCAGTGATAGGGTACTGCAGCAGCAGAGCTGCCTCTGGAATCCCACACATCTTGTATTACTTTATTTTTCAACCTTAGTCCAAGCACTTGCATACAATCAAACGCACAACTGTCACATCTTGAGTTCTAGAGAGGAACCTGCAAGAACAGGATGGTTTATGTCAAGCTTCAGCGAAAAAAAAATGCACTCATCACAAACACAAAAGTGTAAGTTATAGTTTATAAGGCAAGTAACCCCAAAGCACAAGGGCCACCCTTTGAAGCACAACCAGAAAAACAAAGAAATTGCAACAAACTTATCTGAGTACATCTGGTTCACCTAAACCATCTGCAGCCCTGGGAAAGAACCTCATTGCCAAAAACAGCTGAAACCTTATCCTTACAGCCTACGGGGGTTCAGATAATTATATCTGACATGAAAACTTGTAGCATATACAAAAAAAAAAAAAAAAAACTGGAGGGGGAAGAAAAGGTCAACTGTATAAAGATGCAATCACTGCAGAAGGGGCCAAGTTACAGCATGGTGAGCTGTTTAAGCAGCCAAGATAAATAAGACACAATTAGAGTTACATTGGCTCACCCTTTTGAGAGCCCACACATGGGTGTATGAACCTAAGAAAAAGGGGGCCAAGTCATCAGGACTTGATGCTTATTTAACTTGGCCCATTTCAAGGCTCTGCATGTACCAACTTCATTCCATTTCTGCAGCAAACACCTCATTTTCAATATTTTTGTATTTGTAACGTGCTTTCTGATCACATTTATTTTTATTTTTTTTTTCATTAGAAAAAGGCTGAGAAAGGGAACAGAACTTGAACTCACGGCCTCCTACACCTATGTCAGCAAACTGCATCCCTCTGTACCAGCCAGCTTAAGGCCTTTGGTGAAAAACGAAAGCACAAGAATTTTCAGCATGTTTAATTAACAACCACAGGGAGCCTAGTACAGCCTCACAAGTGGAATGACATACTGAAACTGGCAAAAGAAAATAACACAGAGCTGAAGTTTACTTCTGGAAGGACGCTGAATTTCATAAGAACACAACATCAGCACTCAAAGACTGGATCTTGTAGAGATGCCCAGCACCATGCTTTGGAACCAGCATTGCACAGCCACTGCAGCACTTCAGTGCTGAATCCACTGTTTCTACATAGCTACCACACTGAATGGGGCTTGAGTACAGCAGTAAGACTAATACAGAACACTTCTTAAAGCCGGGTCCAACTCAAAGAACTTTATAAAGTCAAACATGTATTTAGGTAGTTATTACCATCACAGTCACTCAGGATCCGTCTTGCTACTTTAGTCTTACCAATATCACCACTGACAAAGACAGGAGGCTGGCTCTGTTTCTTGTTTTCAACCCCAAATGCCACTCTGAAGATGCTCAGGAACCACATCTCCAAACTTCTGAAGTACCTTAATACATGAAAGAGTACCCAGTTACATGACAGCAGGTAGACTGTGGTGACAACCATTTGGGGCACAGATCACAAAGCTGATATGATACCATACTGATATAACATGCTGTAGCGAAGCAGAGGAAAGAATCAGTGGTGAGAATCTTTCACTTAGTGTATCGGTTGTGATAAGTCTGTTAAGGCCCTGTACCTAGCAACAGTATGAGATAGACTTACCACAGGCAAACAGCAAGCCTGCCAAGAGCAGCCTCCTGATGACTTCAGCAATGCGTTACTGTGGAGCCCTGGAGGGTATGCAATATTACAGGCGCTCTCGTTTTGGTAACTCAAATCCACTCCATCATTCATGGGCAGATAGCTCTCTAATTTTTTCATTACGTTAGGACTGACAAAGTCTCTGGAAAACATATTCAATACTAGTCATCTTATCATAACACAGAATGCTATGGGCTGTGAACACAGGAGTCCTGTAGATGACAGTGAACAATGCAGCACAGTTAGCTAAACTGCAGTTCTGCAGTGTGGTTACCTAGAATAAGACAGAGGATGCTAAAAAAAAAAAAGGATGCCATCAATTCTGTAGAAAATACATACTTTATAGGTTCATCTACACAGAATCACACCACAGATGTGCTGGCCCTGTCACTGCTGCAACAAACTTCTGCAGCCTCTGCTGGCTGTTCAGTAAGCATCTGCAAATGTTACTATCAGAACTGGAGTCCCAGAACAACAACACTCTGTGATTTTCTGTGCAGTGCTCTAAATCATTAGAACTGGGTGAAAGTACTGCTAAATTCATGTTTTGTTCATTGCACGTTGTCCTTCAGCAGCTTTCAATCATTTACAAAGACAGCAATGTTTTAGGGAAGAGCAAGTCTGCCTCTTTCTCTAGCATTCACTGTCACCTTTTCTGCTCTCTGGTCTTGCTCCTGTACTAGATGAGCACTTTCAAAAAGCTGCCTGGCACATGGCAAGCACTTGGCCTGGTTTGCGAGAAATGTGTTGTTTTAACAGAGTGGTGATGTGTGAAATTCTCATCCTCATGCACCAATGCAACCCCATAGAAGACTAGGGGAAATCTGCTCTCAGTAAAGCACAGAAGCCGCTCATGGAGGTCTTCAGAAGAAAGACATGACCAAGGCTCTAGCTGTCATCCTCTTTATGCTGGACTCTGGGATGTTTCAGCTTAGGACCTGAGCTTGACAGGCATGTCCTTTGTACTCCCTTGTACCCAGAATGTCTTTCTGGGCCACGGGCACATTCAGACAGGCTACCCTGACACTTCACAAACAGCTAGACGGCCTCCACTGCCCGTGCCTTGGGAACATCCACTCACCTAGTTAATGACAAAGTTCAAGGGGGATCAAAAGTGCACAGAATTTTTAACAGTGGTGCCAGGTTCAAGTGGGCCCTGATACAAGGACATTAACTACTGATCTGGGATGAGAAAAGCAGAGAAAAGGAGCAGAGGTCTGACCCAGAGTGGCACACAATGAGCCACCCCAGGAGGCTGGAGCCTGTTCAGGGACATCTGGTCCTAAGAGCCACACTAGCCTCCCCTCCCTCCTTCCTCCTTTCCCTCCCTCCTGCTGCATATTCCCCCTTCATCTCTGGCAAAAAAACTGGCTTCCTGCAGTCACAAGGAGGAGCAATTACCATATGGGCTTGCAGCTAGGAGACAAGAGGAACACTCAACATAGCAGATGGATCAGGGTGAATCATGCAGGGAAGAACAGATTCTCCCCCCATCTCCCTGCTTCCTCTGCCAGATATTTAGGAATTCCTGCCCAGTTTTACTAAACACAAGATGAACCTTAACTGTCGGCTCTTACTGCCTCAAGCCAGAGAGGCATTTTTGTTGAGCTATGCTTCTCCCTCCAGCCCCACACTTCCCAAAGCCACAGACACAGGCTCAGACCAACTAACAGAAGTACCCAGAGGAGAAACCCAATCATGCAGCCCCTCTTCCCCTCTCCATTCATCACTGTCAAGCTCCAATAATGGAACTTTTGCATCCCTGATTTCCCACAGTAGTTCCCCCAACTCCCCTCAAATTAGCAGTCCACCTATATTTACACACCAACATATCTGCTATACATATGCTTGTAATGAAGGCTGCAGAGGGAGGGCAGAGCAGGAAAGCATGATGTTTCTCTTCTGGTGCTCCACAAACATTTCTGGCCCTGAGTAGCAATACCAGCTTCCATTCTTCACTTTCCCCATCATCATCCACAGTGTAATGAAGCCAAGCAGTGGTACTGCTGTTACTGGGAGTTTGTTCTCTTTGTTTGCATCATTATCACTTCTCTCCCTCCTTTGTGAGCCTTCAGATGGTAGTATGCAGGCATGGCTGACCAGTTGCCATAGCAATCCACTGGAGTCCTTGTCATATTGCAGGAAGTAATATGAAAAAAAGCTGGATTGTAACAAAGCCAGAAAAAAAAAAAAAAAGAGAGAGAGAAAGAGAGAGAGCAAGCGAAGGAGGAAAGGCATCATTTCCACTCCTCTTCTATTCCACCACACACCACACTGGCTCTTTCCAAGAACACAACTTTCGGGTACTGGAGTGGAAAGTGAGAACATAGCTTCAACAGCCACACTGTCAAAAAGCAACACCCGCAGGGAAGAAAATAGGCATCCCTCATTCACAAGCATATCAGCACACACAGCATGCAGATAGCCTCCATCCCTTGGAACGCTTTATGCACCACTGGAATGGCTGCCCAGGGAGGTGATGGAGTCACCATCCCTAGCAGTGTTCAAGAGGCATCTGGATGAGGAGCTACAAGATATGGTTTAGTGGCTTGTGGTAGCAATGGTAATGGGAGGATGGTTGGACTAGGTGACCTTGTAGGTCCTCTCCAACCTTGTGATTCTATGATTCTATGAAAATAGCCTCCAAACTGAGTACAAGCATCAGCCCAATCACTACGATATACAGATAAGTGCCAAGTAAAGGGACTCGATGATCTCTAAGGTCCCTTCCAACTTGCATGATACTGTGATACTGTGTAAATGAGCCTTTTCTATAGAGGAATCTAGTAGAGGAATGTAGTAAACACATTCCATAAGACATCCTGTTTGACACAAGGTCCAAAACAAAGATTAGAGTGCCTGGGCTTTAGCGATGCTGCAGATGATGTTCAAGCCAGCACCAAAGCCATGTGAGTGTCATTTGCTCTCAGCTCCAACTTGTGCTGCTGGCCATACACTGTGGATTTGTGTAGTTATGAACTGCATAACTGAGAGCAGAATCCAGCCAGTGATACCAGAAAAACAGACTTGGGTTCATCTCCAAGACCGGGCCCTCTTCCATGCCTTCCCTCAGCCCGGAGTCTTCACTCCTCTCTTCCTCCACCCGTCTCCCTCCTCTGTTTTAGACATTTTGATTTCCCTGTAAAAATATTTAAGGGATAAAGTTGAAAGTTGTTATTTTGTTTACGTTGCTGTTCATTGTTTCTACATTTTTTCCCCCCTTTTTTGTTAAATTCATATTTTATAAACAGGTTTAGGAAGCAAATAGATGAAGACTCCATCCCCAGTGGAGAGCACGTGCCTAATGGGTAGATTTAATTCATATGAAGCATGCTGTACTCTTGTAAGCCCTGCCTGGCATATTAAACTAGTGTCTTACATCTAATTCCATGGTCAGAAATATTCATTTCCTACATCTTAAAGACTCAAGACTCATCCATGAATAATAATATTAATAATTAAGCACCTGACTCGAGGGCTATACTTTGAGCATCATAACACTAATCATTTGCTTATCCCATGATAATTATACTCCTCTTTCCTATTTCTATACTCCGCCTTACTGTTTAACCATTTGCTCGCTAGTCTGTTTTTTAAGACTCCATCAAAGTGGAATTCAGATCCTTAAGTTTTGCCTTCTTACCAAACTGATGACAAGTACTTCAGACTAAGAATGATTTCTTTTTAAAACAACATCTCTCTGTAGCACCACATCAAGACAGGAGAAATCTAATAATTGCTATTACTTTTTAACAGCAGCATAGAAGCAGCTTCTTGTATTCCTTTCTTAGAGTCTGAGAACAGTAATGTTCCAAAAGACAGCAGTTAAGGCTCTGCTGATAACCATCATTCTTGCTGGGCTCAAAATAAGACGTGGACTGGCAATATGGAGCTACATGGATGCCCCAGTATTCTGCGTTACAGAGGAAGCCACACTTCTGAGCTGAGACAAAAGTGGACAAAGAAGTGAGAAGGGAGGAGAATGAACCTCTGCCATACAGAGCAAGGCAGACAATTGAAGCTAAGTTTGCTCAACACCAGTGAGCTAGCAGAAATTCAGCTGAGTTAATATGGTGTTCTACTTGAATTAAATTTGCTAAGAAGCATGGACTGTTTGTACAGTCTCACCTGAAGAGGCCACTAGCAAAAAGATTCCTTAGTTCAGGGAGTAGCTTTTTCAAGCCCACTTCTGTAAAAATTGAGGTCCCAGTTCTGCTGTTTTTCCATGCCACGGGCAGGTACAGCATCTACAGGATTAATTTCAACAAGAACTACTGTCACATGCAGCTTTTCTAGCTTTTTTCCCCTCCATAAACTAACGCTAAGCAATGAACTTTCTGACATGTTCTTTTAATATATATTGGCCTAGTCTGTACCAAAACAGTGGTTTATTTTTACAATTCCTACACACTGTTATAGACAACACTTTTTGTCTTTTTCCATGAAAATTCACTTATCAAAGATTCGAGCCTTTTTTCTTCCACCATGAGTCAAAAACAGAAAAGCTGTATATCAAAGCCATAGAGGGGGGGAAAAAAAGTACATTCAAATAAAGGCACTAAGCTCTGCTTTAGATGCCTGTGGATTCTGATTGTGCCTATACTAGTCCAAAGACAGCAGCAGCACATGCTCAATCAGAGCATACTTAAAAGCTATTCTATGGTACAGTCAAAATGCATACATGGTGTGAATCATAATCCCAAAGACTGACACTAAAATTGCCTTAGATGTCTCACAGCTGAATATAGCTTAGCTTTTACATATTAACTTGGCTTTAAAAGCATTGTATTTCTAGTATTCAAACATGCAAGCATGATGCAGGGGGATAACTTTTAAACGGGTAGGTGGGGTCTTTTTCCATTGTAGACCACTGCTGAGTTTAAGGTTTATAGACCACAGCAAGCTTGCCCCAGTTGCTATTAGAAAGTGATGCCATCTTAAAGTAGCACAAAGACGGGTCTCAGAATAGCACAGTTTCCTTCCATGTACTTACCTATATAATGTAATTTCACTTTACATGGAGAGGCAGAAGATACCATTTATAACATCATTGTGTATCTACATATAGGAAAGCTGTACCTGGATGCTGACACAACTTGGCTACAGTATCTCCACTGTAACTGTTTCCTTTTCAGTCTTTTCTCATAAATAAGTCATTTCTTAAGTTAGATAATGCTCATTTAGTTCAGATGTGTGTATTGGTTGTTAATATACAGATGGCAGCAAAAGTACAGAATGAATAAGTAAAGGAAAACTCACCAGTGGTGGTGCCTTGGCTGAAGAAGCTGGGGCAGTCCTCACTGGTGAGCAATCTCCAAGAGATGCTGCCTCAGTGGGAGTCAGCCCTTAAATGAGGTCTCAGAGGGGATGGAGTCGAGCTCCACCCCTTCCGGGAGCACAGCTCCATCACTCTCACCTGTGCTCCCACAGCTGACCCCATACTTGCCTCAGCTGATTAATCAGAGGTTCAGGCTGTGATTACCAATCTCCCATACAGATGTGAGAGGAAAGCAATTGGCTGTTGGGAAAGGCTGTTCTGTGCCAGAGCAGCTTTGTTCCACTTTTGGAGAAAAGCTTCCAGATACTTAGTATTTATCGTAAAACACATCAAATTAGCATAAACATTCATGTAATTTAAGAAAAAATAACTTCCCCTGGAAGCACATTTAGTTTTCCTTCCCATTCCAAACTCAGCACAACCTAGCGACAGGTGGGATGGCTGCAGTGATGTAACCAGCTTCACACTGCCCTGCCTGTGCCAATAGCAGTGGATTTTCCCTGGAGTTCTGTGCAGCAGCTCAGGACCTCACACACTTTGGGATTTCAGTACTTCAAAGTCTGGCATTTTTGTTTGTTTTCCTTTTTGTTAAACAATCCTTAGCAAATATTTAAATGTGAAGAGCTTCACAGTAGGCAAATTACAGAACAATCTGCCCAGAGGGAATGTTTCTCCCTAACTGGCACAAGTTGGAGTTTTATGCCTTGGCATACATGGTTCCTTTATTGCTTCATGTTACTTTGCCCTCTTTGATGCAGGTGTTGAGATTCTCAGCACAGAGAGACAAGGAGGCAGTCTCAAAGCTCATCATTCACAATTTCCACAGGGAGTTAGATTCTCTTGTATTTTCTGCCTTTAAAAATTCTCTTCAATTCCTCTTCAGGTTCTGCTAACTTTCATCCCACTGCTATATCTGACAGGACATCCTGTAGCAGGGGACACCATTTTCTTTACATACTATAAAATATTTGCCTTTCAAATTATGAAATACCTCCTTCCTCTTCTACTGTGGCATGTATACGTGGGAGTTCCTCAGCGTCATCATATTAGCCATGGCTAAATCATCACAGAATCACAGAACTGTAGGGGTTGGAAGGGACCTCTAGAGATCATCGAGTCCAACCCCCCGTCCAAAGCAGGTTCCCTACAGCACGTTGCGCAGGTAGACATCCAGGCAGGTCTTGAGTATCTCCAGAGAAGGAGACTCCACCACCTGCCTGGCATCCTGTTCCGGTGCTCAATCATATTAGAACGGCTAAAGCCGTGGGCAAATCATCTGGTAACATTCTAAGAGGAGAATGACGAGGAGCTGTGCCAAAGAAAACAGTGTGAGCGGTCTTGTTCCAATGAGTCTCCCTCTTTCCAGGGATACTAGGACCCAGCAGAAGGTGTCGCTCGAGCAGCAGTCAGGCAGTGACTTCAGCCAGGACTTGCCCTCCCTCTTTGGATTTATATATACCAGATTGCTTGGCTTTGCTTTGAACTCAGGCAGGGAATTGGGCAATTCCCTCCTCAAGATGAAGCTAGGGTAGAAATAAGAAAAAATGTAAACAAAATTAATCCAGGACAGTGATAACCTGAGGACTGGGGAGGGAGGATTTATTCATTTTCTTGACAATAGCCACAGAGAAGGGAAATGGTCTCCTGCCTCCCCTCAGGGACCTGAATTGAATTCTCAGAGCTGCCAATCAGATCAAGAATTTAACAGCTTTCATTCTGTGGGGAGGCTCTCTGAAGCCAGCAGGTCAGCATCTGGATGCTGCCCGAAGCCTACACAAGCAAAGCAGCCAGAATCAGGAATGTGCCCGGCATGCCATGCAGTGGGAGATGTTAGAAATGTACAAAGAAACAGATTCTCACAAAGCTGGAGAACCAGAGAATCCTGAATTATTTCACAGACCAGAAATCATCGGCATTTGGACACACAGTTTTGCTGTAAACCCCACTTTGAGAAATCCAGACCCTGACTCGCTCCTGATGATTGGCAACTAACTGGTTTTATTTCTTCTGCTTTTGTTAAATGCTCAGCAAGAAAAATCATGGTGCAAAGAATACCAGCCCCTGCTTTGTTCTTTCCTGGGACATTTACTGTACTGACATTTTTTATGCTGCTTAAAGCATGGTACAACCTATGTAAGATGACATATTCTAAAATCCTGGAAAGACTGGGAACCATCATTTAGTGCTAGGGAATATCCTCAGAAATGGGTGAGCCAAAGACAGGATCTTCCACTACAAACACTGGAACTAGTCCCAAACTGCAGAATTCCAAAAGAAAATTAGCTACCGAGATCTGCCAAACCCGGCACACAGTGAGTTACACAAAGGTATCACTGGCATTGCCCCATCTTTCCAGCGCACTATTACTCATCCAGAATACAAGAGGACTTCATACTCCATTTAATAAACAAGAATTTTTAGTTACTGCCAGAGAAACATCACAGTAGTACTAGTAAAGACACTGACATTATGCTTAGTATATTGCATGTTTACCTATATTAAGTCCAAATTATTTTGATATTATCTGTGAGAGGGTGGATAGCACCCATTAGAAACTGAGCACCTTTCTTTTTAAGGAGAGGGTGTTTCTATATAGAAAAGAACAGCTGATGGGAAGAAGTACCAAGACTTCATTAAGAGCACCAAGCAAAAGTTTATGCAAATGAGTGATGGAAAGAAGGCTTTATTTTAGTGCAACTCGCAGATCTATCCAAACTGAGAACTCCATATTATTGTTATTCAGTCATTTATGGTCCTATTTCCACTTCAGTTTCCATAGTAACCTGTTGTCCTAAATCTGCAGTACTTATGGCCTTTTAGTGTCATGGGCTCTTTTTTACAGCTCTAATTACACCATCATCCACAAGGAGAAATGGCTAGGATGCTCTTCCCACCACAGAAACATTCAGGAAGTGCTACTCTGTAGACAGAGGGAATATAAAACCCAACCATAAACCTTCAGACATCATCCTTTTTGAACATGTCACAGATGTATGTTTTATTGTTTGGGTTCTGAAGTAGGCCACGGCAAAAATAAGTGTGGAATTTGCAGAGGGGAAAATAAGCTTAAGGTTTAGGTTAGCTTTTTCCTTCCCTTTTTCTAATCTGTAGTAAAGAACAAGTAAATATGACTGAAAAAAAATAAAAAAATAGTTGTAAACTGACTACTTGATTTTACATGGATTTAAATATACATAAGCTTGAACAGGGCTGTCAAGCCGTATGGCCCAGAAACACCTCCCACTGCCAAAGGAATGAAACTCGTGAGCCTGTTTGTTCATTTTCATTCAGCCTTCAGGTCTGCATGAATTTTCTTCTGAGCACACAAGGGGTTAAGGTTCCCACCTATGTGTTCCAGATAGACTCAATAAGACTTTTTCGGTGTGCTAATACAAAACACACAGAGACCTTTGTCTTCCTACATGCTGGTAAAATGCCTGCTATGCTACGCAGATTATTACTGTTATTATTATTTCTGGCATGGTCACTCCTAGCTGTGGTGCTTCAAAGCGAGGATATTAAAAACATAAAGGCAGGCAGTCCTTTGGAAACAAGGAATTGGAACAGCAACATCAAGAACTTTTATAGTACCCCTTACTGAAACATCTGGGGGAAGTATCATCTAAAGGTTAGTGAAGATAGCTAGAAGGCCAAGACACCTACATTCTGTTTCTAGGTCTATCACTGACTGAACATAACCTCGAGGAAGTACCTTAAAAATTACATAAAAGCAGCACCTACCATATTTTGATTTTTTATAATAGGCGAAGAAGTTTTCTAAGATTTACTGAAACTTTCTTTTATAAGCAATAATAAAAGACTTGCCTACACACAGAGACCCCTCTACTACCACTCCAGTAGTTTTTTTCTTCTCTTTAATTAATAATTAAAGAGGGAAGCCCAGCTCAACGCAGCAATTACAATTCGAAAAGTGGGAACTAACTTAGTAGAAAAGGTTGAGTAGTAACCCAGACATGACCCCAATCTAGAATAAACCTGGAAGGGGTCATCAACTCTTTTAAATTCCTTACTATATGCAATATAAAATCACCTCTTGATGACGCAAAACATGACAGTATTGCACAGGCTATTCAAGAAAAATTAATTACCTTGGTGCGCTACATACGTATTGCTGCAACAGAGCAGAGTGTGTGAGCACATTTACACCAACTGTACAGTTAATTTCAGGAATGGGGATATGGCAGAAAAGGGAAGGAAATGCAGAATTGTTGTGTATCATCTTTTATAAGGTATGTTATTAGGTGATCTATGCAGCAAGTGTCCCTCAGAGATGGGTCATGAGAAATTCATGAGGCACGTGATTTTGACCACACAGTGCTTTTCTGTGTCTTGTTTCCAGCTCCGTCGTTTGCCAGCTTCTAGAGAGTTTTCCAGTCCTCAATCAGCTGCCTTAGATAAAGATACTATCTACTGTACATGTGCAACTAGACTGAGGCACTTGTACTCTTGGGAGAGAGTAATCAAACCAGATCTATCACAGAATGATCTGTGTTGCAATTTGCCCACTTGTAAAATGTTATAGCTGGGAGACACACAGAGGATAGGACTTGCATCAGCCAAGGACTGCGTGCTAAGCTTGAACTTTCTTGCTGGGAATTATATACTGACAAGGAGATACTACCACACAACAAACAGCTAGAGCCTTATCATTTGACAGGGAGTTTCTCTGCAGCCTAGGTACTCAGCTCTGATCTAGAAGGTGCTAGGAGAATGCTTATCCCTTTAAACACCTTCACTAACTGCTGCACTTAGGAAGACAATAATTAGCACAACTGGCCGATTCAACCTTAAATAATAAACAATGCACTTATTAACCCAGTCACAGCATAATAACCATCACAAACAAGGTGTGTGGAGCAACTTGATATGGTGGAGGGAAACAGACGCTTGACAGCCCTGCTACTCCCCAGTGTGCTGATGTGGTACCAGTACAGGCTGCAGGTGACTTCTAGCAGCAGGATCCTTCCCACAGTGGGGGATGGCGCTCCACTGTCACCTGAGCTGATGTTAGCCCGCACCCAGCCTCCTTCTGCCCAGTTGCAGAGCAAGAGAATAGCTTCCCTTTCCCCAGGGTTTTGCCTGGAAGGGACCGGTGCTTTTAATAGTGCTTTTAAGCACTATGTATCAACCCCCCAGCAGTCACACACATGCACCCCTTCCCCAGCCTTCTCCTTCCTTAAGAGTCTCAGGTGGGATTCACTCACTTGCATTTGCTGCTGCTTAATTCAGTCAGGCTGGTAAATAATTCAGCAGTCACTCAGCCAACAAACCAGGGTTTCTGACAGTGGAGAAATGACAGAAGCACCTTTGCTAAATACATACATACACACACATATATGTACTTTCATTATTGCTATTATCATTTGACCCCTCTTTTTGGTGCCTCTTTTCTACCAGAGTAAAACACGACCACAGAGACAGGCGAGAAGCTGAAGAAAACGATTTCTCCAGCAAAAGGTCACTTAATGAACAGGGCCCAGTACACAAATTGGTAGAACAATACAGCATATGAAATAAAACTCGGTACATGACAAAAACCTTGCGACAAAGTATAGGTGCTTTTATTGCATTCTCTAGATTAAATATATTCAGAAGTCTCTTTTAAAACACACAAAAGGAAAAAATACATTCTTTATGTACATATGAAATACCACATAGCAGAGACCACGTACAGTGCAAAGTATGAACATAGCTACACATGATATCACCACTGTGGACAATTATCAGGGACTTTTTTGAACAATTCAACATTACTGCTTCCAAAGAGAAATGCCCCTCACTCCCATGTTATTTTGTGGGATCATGCAGGGAAGTTTCTTTCTTTTTTAAAAGGTATTATAGAAATCCTTGCATTGCATGAAAAATTATCGAACTCTACAACTTTACCGCTTTCAAACATTCATGATTAGAGCACAATTTATTTATTTATTTTTTAATCATGATTGCAGCCCAACTCCAAAAATCCAGAGGAAAAAAAATAAATAGAACCTGGTAAAGAGAAAGTAATCAAATAGACTTATTGTTGCAGTGTCCAGGAAACAGGTACCCACACGCACACACAAAAGGTGGAAGATAGCAAGGTGTGACTGAACATCTCTTATTTATTACAAGTCTGGAGCAAGGACATTGGGTTGCTTGTGTCACTTCAGCAGTGAATCTTTAGAGTCACTCAGTATGGGATGTCATTCTGGTAGTACTGAATCATATCATAGGTCCTACTCCTAGAGAAGAAAAGCAAAGCCAGAGGTAAATGATAGTTAAAGAAAAACCAAAACACTGCAACCACTGTCACAAAAAAACAAACAGAAAAAAAAACCATCAAGAATCCACAGAAATAAAATGTGGGTGAAGCACAAAAACTGTGTTTTTGCTGCACTCAGTTTTGCCAGTGTTCACCTTTCCTTTAACTATAGAGATAGAGAGAAGACATACATAAATGCCAAACCTGTTGCTGAGGAAACAATTCTGGATGATCTTGATAATGAAAGTTGCAGCCTCCCGTTCAGTCATGTTGGGGCTGAATCTGTGTCTATATAGGAAAAACAACAACACCATAAACAAACAAAAACAGGACTACAAATTAGTGAGGTTTCTTTTGAGCATGACACAAATGTGTTTCTGCAAAAGCTCAGCAGAGAAAGCTCAGCCCATGTTGAATTCACTTGCCGCAAGTATGTATTTCCTTCAAGACAACCTTGTATGTAATAGTAGTATTTTAAAAGCACTTGTCTTTATTCTTACAGTGGAGACCGAGGCTGCAAACTTTTGACCAGCTGAGTGGTAACAGCAGATCTCTCTTTCTAGACAGCTGTTGCTTGTAAAATACCTCAGTACCTAGCAATGACTGTGAGTTCCAGCCCATTATACTTCATGAATTTGTGTTTATTTTTAGGAAAATGTAGGAATTTATATGCAAGAAATACTGATTGCAGAGCTATTCTGGAGGCATTAGCCTGAAGGGCTATTTAAAATATGTAATATACGTTTGTATAAACTTTTCACATTACAACGCAGTCCCTGTTCAGTACTGCATTATCTGTCAAACAAATTTTAAGTTGCTGCTCCTCCAATTCCAACATTACTTCAGATAGAACACATTAGCACTCATTAAAGCAGATCTTTCCCTTACAGTCTCGCTTTTGCAGCGCTAAGAACTTTAAGACAGAACATGTACTCACACAGTCACTTAATAGGTTGAACCTAATCATATGAAAAGGCCTCTCAAAATCCTGCTTTCTGAGATATCTCTAAAAAAAACTTAACATTTTTATAACACTAAGAAATGTAAGATATTTGAGTAGCATGACAACAACACTCGCTGCAGAAACTGTGACAACAAACATGCTACAAGGAGCAAGCATTATGAACTTTTTCCAGTTCATATACACACTGACTTACTTTAATAGCTTGATTGTCTGCCCTCGGAAACATGGCAGCCCTGTATCCAGCATTAATGTAACCAGTGAGACTACAGCATCCATGTAAGGCCTAGAACAAAAAAAGAGGACAAAAAGGTTACAACAGCTTTAGTCAGTAAAGCAGACAGGTTGAGAAAACTAAAGCTGGATTTCGCTTTTTTCTGTAATTAAAACATGTAATCCTCTCATATCTGTTGGCAGATCTACATCATTGCTTGTGATCTCTTACTTTAATTAAAGTTCATTCCTTTATGTTGGACTATCACAGATTCAGAATGCTGCAAGAGGAGGAGCCCTCAAGGAAGATTATATAAAGCAATTCTTTGGGAAATAATACTACTTCGGCAATGGAAAGGTTGATCGGTGCATCAAAAGAGTGCAGAGGGCTGAAACCAGTGATACTACAGTAACAGATTATCTTCTAATTCCTAATTACTCTACTACAAAATTATCTGCTACATCAGCCCAGCTTCCCTTGTTCCTCCTCTCTTCCCCCTCAGAGGAAGCTCCCACTAATCTATTACTACTCCGCTACTCGGGTGACATTTCTGGCTTGACACAAAACTCCCTAGATTGCATCACTTCAAGGAAGCAAATAGTGCTCAACTCCAAGACAGTTCCTGCTGGGGCTACTTACTGAGGAAACTAATTCTGTAAGATAACATCAAAAATATTTCACACGCATGACGATAGAACAATCCCTTATCTGGGCTCTGTCATACTGTCCTCCTAACCACACACATCATTCACTTCACATCCATTTACTGCTCATTCTCCATGTTAAAAGCAAAACCTGTGATGCCAAGTGTGAGCC
Source organism: Excalfactoria chinensis (assembly GCF_039878825.1). Taxonomy (NCBI): domain Eukaryota; kingdom Metazoa; phylum Chordata; class Aves; order Galliformes; family Phasianidae; genus Excalfactoria; species Excalfactoria chinensis. The sequence goes on from NC_092840.1 coordinate 11,599,529, forward strand.
CATGCCAGAGCAGCCACAAGAACTTGTGGCCCACAAGCACTCATGCTGGACCCTCAGCTCCTCGTCATCTTTCTCCTCCTTGCCCTCTTGTCTGCTTGGTGTAAAGCATAGTAAAGTTACAGATCTCTAACATTACCGGCTGGTAATCATAGCTGAAAAGCACAGCCACAAAACCTCTAATATTTTATGGGGGAAACAGTAGCGCTTGTTCCACATAATTAACTCTAGCTCAAATGGTGATTAATATGATTGTCCCAGTTGGGAAAGCAAGGTTATGATTCTCCTGTAGCTTCTTGTTGCAAAGTTTTAATTAACAGCATGCTAGATTGAAGAAAGGAGATGATCACAATTATAAATTGAATATAATACACATTCTTCTCAAATGTCCTAAGATCAGGAAAAAAACACAAAGTTAGGCTGCAAAATTCAAGTGTTATGTTGTTTCGTGCACTAGTTGGACAGACTCAGACCCTCTACAGACCACTGTTTATTATTATTTAACATTCCATCTGGATTTTGTGTGCAAGCACTTCCACTTCTGAGCAGTTAATGCTTTACCTGACTGCCAGATAGCCTCTGACACACATCTCCATAAACCATTTGAACGGAGTTGCTTCCATTTTTCCTCCCATTATCATCACCATCTCATCAGTCAGCTTAATGTCGGGCTCCCAGCCCAGATTACCACCAGGTGAGCTCTCAAACATGAATCCAAAATCTGCACACAAAAGATAAGCAGCTTCAGACATTCTGGTGGTTAGTTGTGCACTGTCAAAACTGACAGAAGAAAGGAGAGTTGATTTCACATCATCTTAACTATTTTCCTACTAGTATTTCAATGCCAAATGGAAAAAAGCTTTGATAAAGTGTAGAAACACCAACAAAAGAATTGTTTAACACTAAACAATACTCAAGGATGATGACATCAGATAAAGTTAGGCTAGAACATCTGCACAGTTCTAGAAAAGCAAAGCTAAAGCAGAAGTTACAGCCTTATGCAATTATATGAATTTACTCATCAAATTTAGTTCACACCCATGCAGTAAAAAAAGGAACTCGAGTATGTATTTATACATCCATACATATTTATATACACTTGTATACATATGTATTCATAGGTATGTATAAATATACATGCATAATCCACGCGTGTTTTAACTCCTGAAGCTGGTAAAACCTTGTAAAACTGAAGTTATGCAGAAGCAGCTACAACAAATATACATACAATACTAAAATGGCAGGAAAAATGTCCCACGTATATTTAAAAGTTGAAATCTGATTAATCTCGAATTGAAATTCTATTAGCAGTATTTTACAACAGAAGGAAAAGATGACTATGACTGACCAATGTGAATGATGTGTCCCTTTTTGTCCAGCATGATGTTGCCATTATGCCTGTCTTTAATTTGGAGCAGAAAAAGGAGAAGACTATATGCAGCCATACTGCGGATGAAATTATAGCGAGCCTGTACAAGCAAGAAGTCAAAGCAAATAAGAACACAATAACTCACTTATCCCAGAAGCAGATACAATTGAACATTCTTTTTCCTCCATCCATGATTAGTTTGAATCTATGTTCAATAATATTCTCCACATATCTACAGCTGCAGCAATTTCTCTAGCTAGCTTACTCATAGCTAAAAATGAATTATCTACATCAGAAGCCAGGTACAGCATTACAGTAGTAATTCATTAATTATTTGTCATTATTTCCTATGGCTAGAACATTACTCGGTTGAAATTGTACTATGTCTGCAAACTGATATTTTACCTTCTGGAACGCAAGAGTAGACTCATCTCCGTATTGCCTTGTAAAATAATCATACATCCCAAAGTCTGTCTGCCTGCCCAGCTGGTCACGGGACGTACAGTCAGGAATGCATTCAATAACACCACACTGAAAGGGAAGAAGAGAAACAGGTCTGTACAGCACACTCCCAACTCTGTGTGGCTCTTGGCAGTCACAGAGGTCTCCCAAGAGATATGGGAAAGTCTACACATCACCAAATACAGAAGTTCTAGTATGTTCATTAAAAAAACCTGTATCTAATGTTTGAGAATTTCCATTCAACATAAGACACAATCAATTTGTGACTTTCCAGAGACTTGCACAACATTGTCCCAAAAAAATCAAGCAACATACATGAATAACTACAAGAAGCAAGATTTCAGAGCCAAAAGCTTTGGAAAAGAAGGAAGAAGGAGAGGAAAAACTGTGTTAGTAGCACTCCAAGTATTTGGCATAAGTGATGTACACAATATTTCTCTGCAGAAATGTTAACTTATGTGTACAGAAAGTTTTTTTTAATTCTTTTTTTTTTTTTTTTTAAATTAGGAACTACTTTCTACAGCTGTAGAGTTAACTGCTCACTTACCCCAGGTGCTGTGGCCACCACTCTGTAAGGAAACACAAAAAGATCCAAGCCTACCAGCTGAAATATGTTCTTGAAGAGATCAATGATTTGTAAAGCTAACATGTCCTGTTATGTAAGAAAAAAAGTTCACAAGCATTACAGGGGTTATGGACCACAAGTCAGATGACAAAAATTCTCTGAAGAACTCTGAAGTGAACATAAGTTTCCCCAGAAGGCTGTGCATATACTGTGGCTCTGGGGAAAATCATGAAAAGAAAAGATAAAGGATGCTCGAGTGGGTAGCAAACAAAACCAAAGGTTTAAATGCCAACAACCTTTGATTAAGAGGGATACTAATGACTTCAGAGATAATAGCTAGCATTCTCCTTTAATCAAAAACAACCAAGCTTCTCTGTACAAGATAGTACAAGGTATCACCTTGGAAATTACTCTGACATTACCAATTGTTCAATTGAAAAATAAACTCTAAAAAAGATTTTTACGTCATGGCATTACATGAACTGTCTTGTAAGAATGACATTTGTATCCAAGTCAAATTTTCCAGAAGAGTATAACACAGTTCTCTCCCCTAATCCATACCTAGCAGGGATTCTCAAAATTCCAAAGAAAAAACATTTCCAAGCTAAAATTACTTCCTTCTTTTATATAGTCACCTACAAATTTCTTTTATATAACTGCAAAGCGTAGTAGCTTTGTACCTGTCTGCAGTCATCACCCACTTTAAAGATAGCCGCTTGCCAACAGATTTTCTTACTGTCCACTCCTTCTTCTGCACTTTCGTCTATGGAATCAGAACGACATCGCAGACCTGCACGAAGAGTAAAAAGCAAAACCCAGATGCACACTTCAGTTAGTGTTTTCATACCTTGACAAACTCCCTACACTCAAAACTACATTTCACACTGAAGTACCACTATAAAAATTTCTGCTTTGCAAGATGAATTCCATAAGGCAGTTTCCTTTCTGCATGAGAATTGGAACATATACATCAAAAATCATCTTCATTATTTACCTGATAAATGCCCAAATTAGATTAAGCTAGTCACTTAGATTATCCTGCAAAAGACCACGGAAAGACAATTTACATGTTAGTCTAAAGCAACTGTTCTCATTTTTTCAGGGTACTTCTGTGGCAGGGACTTGAAAAGAGAAGAAAAACAGAAAAAAACACAACTTAAGTTTTCAAAAATTTTCATTTTTGAGCTGAACCATTGCAAATTAAGTTCAGTATGGAAGTATTTCTTTACTGCAGCAGCCCTGGTCACTAAAAGCAGGCAATTTTAAAGAAAGTGCTGACTCTTACTTAATAGCATCAATGATTAAAACCCATTTACTAACCTTCTTTTTCGAGCTCACTAACTCCACATCGTTTTACTTTAAATTTGGCCAGGTAGGGTGCTTTTGCTGCACTACATTGTAATAAATAAAAAGATGAGTGCAAGTTAGCCAAACAAGGATTTATAGAGAAACTAAATATCATGAATTAAATTAATGGAAGAATACAAGAGCACACTACCTCTGCATAGGGGTTCCTGATTTGTAATCAATGTCCAGAACAATCGCTTCAGGATTGCTGGGCAAGTAGCAGCCTGCAAAATGGAGCAGAGAACAAAGAAAAGATTTATTGGCCAGTATGACAATGACACTTGGAGAACATTTGTTCTTAGCGTCTACAACTTCAGTACACTCTTTTGAATTAAATGAATGTTAGGGATAAACTGGAAGATATAGTCTGTATGTCAGTGTCATGAAGGATGCAGTACCCTTCCCACTGGTCAATGATTGCCAGAAATTAATAGAATACAGTTTTGAACTAATACTGCAGAATCTTTACCACAGAAATGTACAGATAGGACTTCTCTTACAACAGTTTCTAGTATCGTGTAGCAGCATATTCCAGAGCACCTTTAGCAAAGGAAAAAATGGTAGAACTGAAACCTAACAGACAGAGGTCAAAGTGCATTTGAAAATGAAGATTCAGATGGGGAAAATACGTCTAAAATATGTCTATGTGCGTGTGTGTGTATACATAAATAAATAAAAGCACCTTGAAATAGTCATGTTTCAAGGGCATGTCTGAAGCAAGAAAAAGGATAACGGAAGCAACTGGACATGTTTTACTCTAGAGATAAATTCTTTTAGATGTTTAACCTCTTTCAATAAAAGGTGGTCCAAAAGAAAACAGTCTACTTTCCCTCACCAGATATACTTCGCTGTTTTTACCTGTGTTATCTAATTTGACAGTAAGCACTTTGGGAAAAGCTTTGGTGCACCATATAGAAATAAACAGCTGGTGAAAATATTCAAATTGCTTCATGAGAAACAGTCCAACTGTAAGAACAGCCACCTTGTCACCAGCACCAGAACTGTGAGCAGCCACTTGCCAGACATTTAGCCTTTGCTTACAGAAAATTTTGCACTGACACTGAACGCAAAAAGACCACTACAATGATGAAATCGCTTCTTACCAGGCTGCACCTTCACCTCAGACAGAGCACTCAAACAAGCTTTTTTTCTTTCATCTCCTTTAGGAAATGGCCTAGAAAGATTAAGAATATTTTATATAACTGTATTCCATATACCATTGTGTGTACTACCCTGGTGTTCCGTTTCAAATTTACACAATGACAAAGATGTCTTAATGCACTGCTGTCTTACTGAAGTCTTTGCAGATATAACACTGATTGGATGTATAAGTAGATGTCAAAACTAAACAGCATAAGAGCAGTGAATAAAATATGAAGATACTTCCTTGCAGAGAAATTTGCACGTAAAGTATGCTTTTGTCAACAGTGCTATAGTTATGCAAATATAATTCTCCTTTGTGGAACTTAAACCAGAATAAGAATAAGAATACTGCTTTGGAGGTGGTATAAGCTAACTGAAAAAGGACAAGCCAGTAAAATACCTATGCAATTACACGCCTAATTTGTTCACATACTTAGCATGACTGCAGGTGTCAACTGGATAATTGGTAACATGGTTAACAATTAGTACATGCAATTACCCAATTTACACAGGCACTTGTGTTAACCATCTACTGAAGTCAGTCATGCAAATGCACACATTTGGCGTAGCACCATGTAACTGAAAGTTATTACTTATGCTCTAATTTTAAGCAGTACAGTAGATTACTGAAGGAGCAAGATAGATAATACTTATAGTAATGAAACCATCATAGGTTATACATTTACACATTTATGCCATCTACAAAGCAAATGGCATCTCCTCTGTGTTCTCTTTACATAGGAAATACATAAAAATGTGTCTGTTTTTTTAAGTACCTGAATTGAAAAATGCAATGTTAGCAAATACAGCTATTAACAGTTGCTTATTATGATTTCATGCTACTAAAAAGTGTTTTGATTTCATCCTAAATATCAAGTTATTCATGCCCTAGAGCACTCTTTTAACTCATCCTACTGGATGAAAATATTTTGACGTGCACGTTGAAGACACGTAGTATTTGATAAGCGTCCTTTAACCTGATGCCTTTACACTCCTGGTTTGCAAAGCTTCATTTTAAAGGAGGTATGTTCTAAGAAATATATATTTTATGACTCAAATATTTTCACACACCTGACAATGTTCTGAAAATACGCAGTAAAATTGCACGTGCAGATTTTAGAGCTTGTGTGCTAGGCTGCTGCCATCCACTGGCAAGATTTATAAAAGTTAAATAGAGTATCTTGCAGTGAGAATCCCTGTGAGCAAGTCTTTCACTTTTAAAGATCAAAAATCTGCTTACTCTGAAAGTGGATCTTTCTCTGAAACCACAATTTAGGTACAAAGGGAAAACACTTATGTATGAGAAAAGAACAATTATTTGTATTTCACCACATAATGAGATCTCCTTGTGAAAAGTGTCATGCAGCTTTAGCAGAAGGTAAGTTACTTACTGGTACTTCTGGTGTTTTTGTTGATTGGTTTTTTTCATGTTTTATTTTTATTTATTTAGAAGCCCATGCAAAATGTGGATGTTACAATATCAGCCAACCCGCCATACCTAAATGGAGGCGTACTGCTTTTTCTGAACCAAACTTTCCAGATTAACAATTTAGGTGACAACTAGACTGATTGAATTTCAACATACATAGGACCAGTTCCGATTACATTTGGGAGCACTCTTCTATGGCACTTCATTTCACTATTACTAACCACAATGTATTTATAAAATCAAATTAAATCTGAAATTTATAATCATCTGCTTCCACAGTATGAAGTAACAGCTGATTAAGACAGAAGAAGTACTAATTTCAAGCATGGAGATTAGGCCAGGTAGAAATTATCTTTAAGAGTCAAAGTAAAGTGAGATCTTTCACCCTACTATGTAAGTTACACTTACAAAAGGAAAAATTAATTTCTTATCAAATGAGTAATTAATTCTTTTTCCCTAAAGACACTTGAAGACTAAAAGCAGCTTAGCTTGTTAACTATGACACTGGTAATTTCCAGAACTGCACCCCCAAAAAAGCATAATTTCTGTAGTGTAACACTTACTTGATAATGGCTGAAACATTAGTGATTTTATTAAAGAAGTCAAATTCCCTCTGGTAGAATTCCTTGGCTGGGCCAGATAACGAGCCAGTTATCTCCTCTACTAGCTGCTCCAGAAGTTCCCCAATGTCAGCTGCACATGAAAAAGAAAACACCTGTGTTAGAAGCTTATTTCAGAAAGCTGAGTGATACATGTGATGGGTACAAAACAGTAGTGATGCAAACATTGCTGCATCTCTTTTGTCAGGTAGAGTACTTCAATAGAATATTCCCTATCTCCACAAACTAAAGAAGTTTCCAGCTAAAAGGACTCCCTCCTTCCAGGAGAAAGCAAGGAGATTAAGCCTAAACTGAGGAAAGAAAGGAGCTAAAGTATACTATATTTCAAAGAACTCACGATCTTTTTGGTGTCCTTCTTCATCCAGGTAGATATTAGTTTTCATGTTCCAGATGAATTGGTGTGCCAAGAGCTGGGATTTAGCAGCTGCCCACAAGATGTATTCTCTAACGTAACCCATCTGCAGTCATAGTCAGTCCAAAAAGAAAAGATCATTACAACTCAAGCAGATTCAATGTTACTCCTACTAACTGTGATTCTTAAAAGTAAAAAATATTTAACAGATGGAAAGGCCTCCACTGCAATCTCACTCATGTTGCTAAAAGGCCCTTGAGGAATGATGGCGTACTCTAAAAGGTAAGGAATTGACCTAACCTGTTTTAGCTTTGTTACTGACATATTTCATCACTAACTTTGCACATCTGTGGCATTTTCTCTATGTTCTACACAGTTTTCAAATCTCCTTAAAATCTTGGGAGCTCACAGTACGTGCGCAAACCAGAGGAAAGGCAGTGGAGACACTGGTATTGTCCAGCATCACTAAATGCTCCTGTAATATCAGAAATGCATATGCTGTCTTATAGACTGCACATTTCGGTGTAAAGAACTAAGTGCTTGCACAGTTCCACAGAAATTTTCTAGGGAATAAGAACAAACTTAGAAAGGAAGTTGAAGTGTACAAACAAATTCTCCTCATCCCAGGGACAGCATAAAAGAGGTGCATCCAAAGCAAGGCCAGCCTGTAGAGGCATTCGTCTTTTATGTATTAGATATACCATAATAAAAAGCAGCACTATTTTAAGCCTAAATTTTGTCTGTTTGGCAGTTTTAAGTCTAAAAGCTGTTTTCAAAGTTTGCTTGGTTCATGTGCAGATGTTTCATATCCTCACCTTATCATACCGCAGTGCCTGCACAATCTGTGGAATGTAGAATAAAATGGCATCCTAAAAAAGATGTGAGAGTTTTCATTGTTATTGTTTTAGTACTTAAGAGGAGAAGACAGGTCACATGCACAGTGAAAAGCTTCCTTCAGTTACGTGATAGAATAAAATTGCAAATACCACCCCCTCTTTATTTTAAACTGTATATATGCCCTCTCCTTAAATACAAGCATTTTTCTGCCTTGTCCAACTTCAAGAATATTAACAATAATGTATCTTATAGTCCACATACAAATCTGACTAGTATTAAAAGTTCTCTGCTGAAAGGTGAATTTGGTACTATTTGAGGGTAACGATGAAGAACTCAAGTTGGTGAGATTTATGACAAAACAATTGCCAAGTACACAAGCCAGTATATTGTTGGACAATCAACTTTAAGTCTTTATCCCAAACTATTCACGTCCTCCAACAAGGTGTGCCCATTTTGCATAAGAGTCTTTCCACAGTACTAAAATGAAGCCTGTGGCCACAATGACTATGGTGACAACTGTACCAAAACTCATCTTACCGGAGGAAAAGACCGCAGGACTTTAACTCCATACTGAGCTGTTAGAGGATGAGGTGGATACATGCTCGAAAAATAGGAAAGGCCAGTTGGTGGATCCGTTGGTGCCCAACACAGAACATGACTGAGCTCAGGTGCATCAGCATCAATTGTATGCCAGGTAACCAGGTACTGAAAAAACAGGTCAGACTGCATTAGAAACTTACAGCACCCAGTAATACCTAGGAAATGTGTATCAGATGGTAATGCTGTAATCTAGCTTACTTAAGCAGGGCAAAAAAATATAAACGCTATATTTTATTTTACAAAACCTTGGCTATTTTATCTTCTTTGGAAATCTAACTATTGGAATCATTCCATCTCCTAGATCACTACATGAAGTTAAGGAGTCAAATTACTAAAAGCACAGTAGAGGAGTATGGGGAAAAATAAGAAAAGATGAGTAAAAAAAAGGTGCAGTTTTCTTGTCTATTTTAGAAGCGATGTGCAGAATGCTTTACTGCAGATGAGCATAACAAGCCTATTCCATTTTAAGAGGCTTGGCATCTCAAGAGGACAGGTTGAGCTTAAAATAACTTCAATAGCAGCACTCACCCTGACTTGGTCCTGTGGTCTTTCTATGCATTATGCAAAAAGAACAGAAATAGCACGTGTACTGCAAGTTACGAGCTCTGAGATATTTCGTGTATAGTGAGAGCACATCTGGGAGCAAGCACTAACTTGCCACCTACTTTTATTCCTGTGATTTTTGCCTCAGTATCTTATTTCCACAACTTTTGTCATTCTCTCCTACAGAAATATGCTTAGCATTAGAACATACACTGTGCTAAGTCTGTATTTTCCAGTATTGCTGAACTAAATAGCCATTTTGGGTCCCTGTATATAAATATTCACTAATACCTTTATTGCTTCAGGAACATCACTAACAGCTCCTGGGTCCAACCGAACCAGACGAGTTACTTCTGTTCCAATAGCTTCAGTGTTCTTAAATCTACATGCAACCAGGAATACAATAATCTTATCATAAAAACTTTGAAAGCCTTTTTTGCTTACACCAAGATGAAAACAGCAAAGGGCAGGAAAGTAAATGCTTAATAAACAAATAGCCCAACCATCAAACAATGCACACCGAGGGAACAATATGCAGTCAAAAAGAGGATTCAGGTTCAGTAACAACTGGTCCTCATCCACTGCTTTTGTACTAATGGCCCATTATTGAATTATGGGCTGAAATATAATGTCTGGGATTTTACAGAAACCTTCACACAAACGACCACTGTTTCACAAAAACTATCCCTGTTGTAAGGAGGAGAGAATTTCCTTTCCCTTTCAAAGCCAACTATGCTAATTCTCCTAGCATACTTTTAAAAGTACAAGCCAATATATAGCTAGAACAATTCATTCAAAGATACCTTTAGAACTGTTTGAATGCTATGCCTGCTAATGATTTAAACACTATTAAAAAATGAACATAATTTCTGCTGAACAAAACACTGTCTTCATGTTAGCATCAAATGGATGGAAGGGATGGAAATCAGACTCCAGTAGATAATGAGCCAAGTTAATATATTTTTAAGTAATCCACTTCTTTTTATGTGAAAGGTCTCAATCACCTATTGAAGTATGCAAGGAGGCTGTAAGCAGGAGCAAGTACCATCAATACTTCTTGTGCCTGTACTCATTCAACTTCTAAGAAAGGCAGCAGGAATTACATCAGCTTTTTCTTTTGAAATTTCTCACCTGGTAGGCAGCTGTACAGCAAGGTGAGGAGAAATGCTCCAAGCTAGATTCACATTATCCTTCCATTGCTTCTCACTAAGACTGATATACTTCGATCTCCAGTTTGCAACACTACTCTCCCCAGTTTGATCCAACTCTAATTCAGGGGAGGAGAGTGGATTGTACCATGTAATTAAGCGTTCTATCTCAGTAGCCTGAGGGAAACAAGGAGAAAAAAAAAAACACATTCTCTGGAAGTAAAAATATTCACACTTCACTCTCTCATGGTACTTAGTCAATACATCATGCAGAAACAACTGTCTTTGAAACTCATACTGTTTCCCTACAAACTCACCAGTAATGAGAGCAATAATGTCCTTCGCTTCATGTAGTACTTGTGTAGCTGTGTACCTCTGTTAGTCTTCTTAGACATTCCTCAAATAAAGGTTAAAAAGGTTTTCAGTGTTTTTTTATTCAGTATGTTAAAGTCTGTTTTTAAACTGTCCATACCTGGCAACTTCTGCATTTAAGAGCTGAATCACCATAGGACAATTGTATATTTACAAATTACATTTGAATGATCTCAGAAAGTCAGCAATGCAGAGACTCATTGTGCATGCTACAAGTGGCACAGTTTGGGTTTGCTGTTGTTGCTGTTGTTTTTTACCCCTCCACAATCTGGCAATGATAATCAAATACCTGCCAGGAAAACGTGAGCCTAATGTTGAATTGACTGAATGCAACATCAGCATACAAAATATACTGCAAAGTTGGGTATAATTAGCTGGTTACAATTGAAAAGATACCTGATTTTTTAGATATCGTTGACATGCCACTGGACAGAGGGTAGGTATTTATCCACCCTTGTGTAGCCTGCTGCCGAGACCCAACATTGATATCCAGGTTGCTCCTGGTGTCTTGATTATCTAATAACAGAACAAAGATCTGATTAAAAAAATGTAATCAAATTTTTTTTAAAAAAATGGGCTTTTGAAACTTCAGATGAAGGATCTCACCAGGCGGCACAAGTTGGCTTGCTGTGAGATACTTTTTGTCTGAAAACATCGCTGTCCAAAACTTGATCAATATGCTGATATCCTCACGAAGCCTCTTTTCTCCCTGCGTAGGGAACTTCGATGGGCAACTCAAGAAAATCATACAAATAATGTTGAATGTATTAAAAATAAAAAAGCAAACAAACAAACAAACAAAAAAAATCTTTTTTTTCCCCTCCTTTTGACCACAGTCTAAAAGAGATGAGACCAAACATTATAGTGTATTTTATTCTTATTTCTTCATTCTGTCTGCCTGAAGCTTTCCATTATAATTGAAAATTAAAGTGGTAGCCTGTCGGCATCTTGGATTCATTTGAAATTTAATGTTATGATTTAATATTAGGATTTCCTTATATTGTCAGACACTCCCATTACTACATTATTTTCTGCTGCGTTCACATCAAACATGGGAATCAAATTCAGTGTGGTTGTACTCTCAAAATTATTTTTGAAAACAGTATTTCAGCCACATGTTCTGTAATATCAATTCTTTACGTCTTACATCTAGATACAGTAGTGAGAACTGAATGAACTCCAAAAAAAAAAAAAAGAAAAGGAAAAAAGAACTGCAACATTCCTGAAGATAACACATTATAAACCGCATATAAAAAAATAAAAATAGAAAAAAAAAAAATCAAAATTCTATCTAAAAGTCATCAGGAAATTTTATGAACTACGAAGAATCACAGACCAAAGAAAAGCCTTTGTTTGAACGGACAAAAAAAAAAAAGGAAAGGAAATTAAATCGCTAGAGAAAGACGGTGTGTGCTTTAAACTGCTATAGAAGGTTTAGGAAATGTTACATGCACACTTTTAATGAGTAGTAGCAAATGAGACAATACCTGAAATAATCAAAGGCAGTTGAATAAATCTTCTCTCTCAACACATTTCGAATAGTTGCATTTGGAACCACATCAGCATGCAGCAAAGATAGCCCCAGTGTCAGCAACCTAATACGTTTAAGAGAATGTAAACCTTGATGTTCCCAAAACACTGACTAATGCAACACCATACAAACCATACTTAGAGCAATACTACAGCTACAATTCCATTCAACTTGTTGAAAAGTGCCTGTTTCAGAGCTCTTGGAACATTCTTTTATCAGTCTCTTCCTAAAGCTGTGATGACTGAACCATAGAAAGCTGAAGTCTTCAAGTCACAGAAGAGAAACTAACTGATAGAGCAGAATTATTGCTAGCTGATATACAGAATTGACTCATGATCTGAATGATTCAATATATAAAATTATTAAGTTTACTGAAGCACCAGAACTGACTTTCAAAGTAAAGTTAGATACCTGTACTTTGAAAACACAGCTTCAATTCTGCATAATTCCAGGCTTTTAAAAGAATTTCCATCACTTGAAGGCAAGGACAAAATAAACACTTGACATTTAGTTATTTTGTCCCACATCTCATAACCATGCTACTGCCACCGAGGAAAAGAAACTCTGCTCACTTGAAACGGGGTCCAATTGCTGCCACATGCCGATTTAAACTGCCCTTTGCCCCTCCAATGTTCAAGGAAAGAGATCGCTGGAGCAGGCTGGAGAATATCTCTATTTGGTCAGAACTGCAGTACTTGGCTATTTCAAATCTCTGCACCAGAAACTGAGAAAGAAACAGACACGCTATGCATCCTTCAATTTTATTTTCAATCTCAGAATCAAACAAACTGATTCTCTTCTGTTTCAGACACTTTCATAATAATCACACTCCTGTAAAAAAAAGCATGTATCTGAGCTTTAAGACAGAGGGACTACCATCATGACTCCACTATCTTTCCAAATCACGAGAACAAACACTACAGAATGGCTTAATCACAGCACCATTCCATCATCATCATAGGGGGGACATTCCAAAAACACACACCTCTATCCAGATGTAATGTGGGGTGACTTCTGGCGGACAAGGCCTTGGTTGGCTTTCCTCTGAGGCTGCTAATGGATCTGCTTCTTTCTGCTCAGCAGAAAACAGGCCAACTTTCTGCTCCACTGTCATTTGCCAGGCTCCTGCCATTTCCCGCATGAACTACAAAAGCAAGATTATAGGATTTCCTGTTTCAAGAGCATCTTCTTGTATGGAAAGCACAATATTTCTCCGCAAGGTGCACAATGGGGGGGGGGAAAAAAAAAAAAAAGACTCCTTCAGAAGTTCTGTCAATAACAGAAATACCAAGGGCAACAGCAGACAAGTGCTGGATTTTGTTGAGGATGCTGAACTATCAATATCATGTGGTGCTGTCCTTTCTTTGCTAAAAGTAACTACATCCTGCTACAGGATTATCTCTTTTACAAGCCTATTTTTTATGCAAGGGAATAACGCCAAATACCAGAGGCATTAAATGGCAAGCAGAGATATTACTGACTGCTTTAAAATATCTCTCTATAAATTGCAGTAGTTCAGGATCTAATTCATGAGAGGCACAGGTACCTCAAGGAGCAAAGTAAGTTGTACAGATGAGATCCTAACAGCCTTCCTTTGCTTTATCATCCCTGATGCTAAGAAGGATCTATTTCCCACAGTCCACATAGTTGATGGTGTTCAGACTTCCAACAGTACATAAAGAGAAACTTCCTGGCAGGTTAATGTGATGAACAATGCATTTACTATTCTTATTTTACATGGGTTTACAACAGCTGTGAATCTCTCCACATATTCTTCTTTCCCTTTCCTCTTGCATGGACAGAGAAAGTATACTTAAACAGCTTCCTACCGGCACTTCTATTCCATCCTTGGCAGCAAGCAGCCACTCCCAGCAAGCAATAGCTGTTTCCATACCATGTTCGTTGAACATTTGCAAAGGTCCCCAGCACAGATGATGAAGTAGTTGAGGATCACAATCTGAAAGCAAACATCCAAACAGATTTCTACAGCAGAATAAATAAACACATAATTAGCATAAAAACAGCTAATAAACAGGTTCTAGTTTAAGAACATTTTCCCAAATGCAAACCTTACTGAAATAACTTCAAACACAGTTTTGCCTCAAGTTGATGCATACAGTTAGTATGCAGATAGCTTCTGTGTTTACTACACATGGCACTCACATCCAGAATGCAGAATTCAATTTGGTTTTCATTACCTTTGCTGCTTATTAATAGTGCAGTCAACTTAAACATGGCCTGCGTGTAGAGTTCAGTCTGGCCTGATTCAAGAGCACTGTTCAGCTCTTTGACCATCAGTTTATTCAGGTCAGAAGCTCGTCCTGTAGCATTTGAGAACTGAATCATTCCAGAAACCTGAAAAATATAATGAGGCTTTAAATGAAGAATAATATTTCTAGGAGTCTAGTTTGGTACTGGTCATGTCCTGAGTAAGGAAATCAGTACAAACAGATCTCTTTTATTTGCATTTTGCTAGTGCACCTAAGCTTTGCCTGTAATTTAAGAACTTCAAACAAGATCAACAGCAAAAGAGCTGCTTAACAGCCTAGGAAAATTATACTCTTCTGTCCTTAAGGAATTTAACTTTAGAGTCCACGCTAGAAAGAACATAAAGTCACAGAATAATTTAGGTTGGAAACATCAATGCCCCAACACCAGACCTGGTGAACACTCCACACATTGTGTAAAAGTGTGTACTTACCTCCCCTGCATAGCGGTTGCGCAAATTAAGAGAAGCCATGAAGTTGGAATAGTCCTTCTTCACACAAGTAGGTCTTTCAGTTAGCTGGGTTGCCTATGATCAAAGCATATACAGCTATTTATATAGTTCACATCTAATCACTTATCTTCTTTCCTTTTACACCTTTACATTTTATGCTTAGTTTCCTTTGTGCTTATAATCAGAATAGTATCAGGACTATAAGGTACAAAAGAACCAGAACTGATAAACATGAAAAAAGCAACATGTGCATTAGTTTCACATGTACAGTTTAAATTTTTTTCAAAATTTACACAAGTACACTTTTTGAAAGATAAAAAGCATGAAAGAAGTAATGAAGTTCTATAATCTGTCCATCTTCTGCTACTCGATCCTTAGATTTTTTTTTTTTTCCCCATACATGTAGACAGGCCCTAATCAAAACAAGTAGTGTGAACATAAAGGAGGCTTTTCTATTATTTCCTTTGCAGTTTTAAATTTCCTCCAGTATGGCTGGAAGATACTCTGGGATACTTGAGATGGAAAGAAATAAGACATCTGAGTAATTTTCATATGTTATGACAAATACAATTTAGAGGCTCTATATTATCTGGCTAAACTTCATGTTATAAAATTAATATGACAGCTACACAAACAAGCAAATACTCACGCCCAAAGTGGTGTTCTGTCTGTTGTAGCCAGCAAAGTGAAGAACACTTTCTGTAGCCATAGCCAGTCCTGTATGCTGGGACAAACCTGATACCCAGTTCTGATGTTTGTTGAGGTACTCCTGATGCACCAAAAAACATTTGTTGGAAAACTACTATGCTTTTTCAAAACAAGGCAGCTCACAGGCAATCACTGTATAACTGCAGAAAATGTAATTACAGATGTATGTGAGGACAAGTAGAGACTGACTACCTCTTGTGCTGACTACCCAAGCAAAAAAAAAATTAAAAAAAAAAAAAAAAAAGCCTCATCCTACATTTGCAAATAGAATACTTGTTTCATTTTGTAAAATGATTATGTGAACAAGGTAAAACTTCAAATCTGAGATTCTTTTAAAATAGAACCACTCATCACAAAAGGCCTTACAAAACGAAGTCCTTTGCATCAGCCTTGAGCCTTCCCAGAAATTCTGTTTTCACCTCTAGGTAGACAGAATATTAGTCTAATCTGGACTACACATCTGCTACTTAGCGAAGAACTTAATTTAGGTTAACAAAAACAGAAGACCACTGTACTGCAGTGAGACTTCTTGTTTACATAAAGTGTTGTATTTATTAATACATCACAGAAAGTTTTTGCTAAATAATTGGTAGGTTTTTTGTCTTTTTTTCTGAACCCTGCCATATGCAAGCACCTACTACATTCATGCTGAAATTAAGATCTACAGTTTACCATAGATTCATATATAATGTTTTTTTTTTCTTTAATTGAAAAATAAACAGCAAGAATGGAAAAAAAAACATGCTCCCAAGAAAAAAGATTTACAACCTAACTACCCATTTCAGTCCAGCTTTTATTTTAAGCTACCTATAACTAAACTTTGATAGGCAGAGAATTATAACAAATTTTTATTTCTGAATTAAGTCTGGGATGATCTACTGTTTACAAACCTGTCACGTTAAAGATATTCAGGTTTATATCAAAGCAACAATTCTAGTTCTTCTCTGGCAATAAAATAAGGGAAATTTTAGTGAGACAAAATTTAAAATGAAGCTTGAACAGTACAAGAAAGTAAAAAACAACACAACCTAATTCTAATTTTGAAGATCTACAATGATCAAATTCTTCCACAGAAACAGGCTCATTACCTGTAGATGAGATTTTGTAACAGAAGGAGCCCACTTCATTGCCTCTTGCAGAATCATCCCACAGCGTGCTGCAAAGTCTTTGACTATACTCTAGAATAACAAAGCAGCAACAACAACAAACATCAATGAATTACAGAATATTGAACAAGTAGCACTGATGTTAACGGTGTAATAAGTAACATCGGTAGTATAATGTGTCAGATAGTAATAGAGAACTTTACCTACAGAAGTACTGTCCTTTTAGAATAGCTCAGAGTAAGTCACGTCTGATACAAAGAATATCAAGCACCATTTGGGACTACCTACCTCTCTGGCTTCATGTGTGTCAGGGACAGTTATTCTATAAGGAGCATCAGGAATGTCATAGTATGGTTGATCCTTGTGAATATCCTAATCAAAAACAATAACCAGGGTTACAATAATCAAAACAAACAAAAAGAAACATGCATCTTGTATTCCTGATAACACCATTATAAAAGAAACTTACTGCACTAAGAGACAGTGATAACGTCTGCAAAATGTCAAGCATAGTCTTCAGCACAGTTCCGCTCCACAGCAAGTGGGGAAATCTAGAGCAAGACAGGATTGGAAGGAAATTATTTTATTAAGAAATGATGCACCTCAAAGAGTGCTAGGTAAACTCATACTCTACAGAAATCACAAAGTTTGCCTTGGCTCACAACAGGCTGGCTCAATTCATGCTTGAAAGCTCTCTGAAAAGCAAGCTAAGTAAAGCTATTCCACCAAAGGAGACGTTGCAGTTATTTCATGGGCACTTTGTTCTGCTCCATTCATGGGAATGCTAGGCAGACAGAGACAATTTAAGCACGGATTCCAGAGACTGGATTTAAAATGTTGTTATCTGTTTTTTAGAAGGTGATGTTTCAGCAGAAGTATCAGCCACTGTTTTCCTTAGTTGCATGAGTATTCATAAAGCAGTCAATGTGAAAAGAACAGTGGGGTAAAATCTATACTCACTTGTCTACGAGACCAGATAAGTACTTGTCTGCAACTCTCCTGATCCTCTTGTGAATGTGGTTAAAATTCACCAGTAAGAACTGAGCATGTCGCTCCAGCTCTTCTTCATTCTCTTTGGTTTTTGGCTGAAACACATGACAAAGAAGTATAAAGCCAAACACATTCTCTTAAAATGAATAAGAACTTCTACATCAACTTCAAAGTTTACATGCTGTGTTACATACTTTATCAGCCATCATTGTCAGGAAAGCTTCAAACACCTTATCAGCAACGGCTATCACACACTGCATCATTCCTGAAGAATTGAGAGATGTTACAGATTTGATAAGAACCGAGTTTTCTTAGTGCATAACGGTTAAAAATCACTTAAGTTTACCAAGACAGCATTGAACCAAGCTGTTTCAAAACAAAGTATTTGGCAAGAATAAAACAACAAGCAATCTAATGAATGAGATTCAGTTTTTGATTTTTTTTTTAATTGCTAGATTTGGTTTAATTTTGCGTGCCTGTAGATAACTTCCATGCATCTCAACTTGGTAAACTTACCAGATTTGTCTTTTTGAATTGCTTTATCCTCAAAATAGCAAAACATGACTTGGAAGCGATCTTGATCAGTTGAACGCAGTACCCTAAGAGAGTAATAGTTTTGCATGTTTTTTTTTCCCCTCTTTTATTCAAACAACTTCAACGCAAATCGATGTACTCAAACCACATGTTACATACAACATAAGCACAGTAATGATTCATTTCATAGTAACATTAAGTTTCTAATAAGTGTGATACTTTTATTCATTTCTACATTCAACTAAACGGATCCAAATGTTATGGGGATAAAAAAGTCTGTCATCAAGAGAAAAAATTTAACACCTTAGAAACCTGATGATAATGCACTTATAAAATCATCACAAACAAACAAATCCAAAAAACATACAATCTTTGACATTTCTGTAGGTTTTGTCTGCACTCTCCATCAGGAGAGGGGTGGCCAGAAGGGATAGGAAGGTGATTGTCCCTCTCTACTCCACTCTTGTGAGGCCCCATCTGGAGTATTGTGTCCAGGTACAGAGCCCTCAGTACAAGAAAGAGAGCTGTTGGAAAGGGTCCAGAGGAGGGCCACAAAGATGATCAGGGGGCTGGAGCACCTCCCCTTCAAAGACAGGCTGAGGGAGCTGAGCTTATTCAGCCTGGAGAAATGGAGGCTGTGGGGTGACGTCACTGCAGCCTTTCAGTACCTGAAGGGAACCTATAATCAGGAGGGGAGTAAACTCTTTGAAAGGGCCGATAATAGCAAGCCAAGGGGAAACGGTTTTAAGTTGAAACAGGGAAGATTTAGGTTGGATGTTAGGGGGAAGTTCTTTACTAGGAGTGGTGAGGTCCTGGAACAAGCTGCCCAGGGAGGCTGTGAATGACCTGTCCCTGGAGGTGTTCAAGGCCAGGTTGGATGGGACCCTGGGCTACCTGATCTAGTAATTGTGGAAGTTTGCTGGCCCTGCCAGGCAGGGGGGTTGGAGCTTCATGATCCTTGAGGTCCCTTCCAACCCGGGTTATTCTGTGATTCTGTGAATTTGTCCAGTAAAAATATCACTTAGCAAAAAAAAACATATCTAAAAATACAGCCAACAAGTTTTTGATAAAAACTGTATGTGTTGTCAGCTATTGTCAAAGTAAAAATAGGATGGGAAAGTTTTTACTACTAGACTTTCACCTCAGCTTTCAGCAACACAACGTTTTGCATAACAGCAATGAATATACTTCTAAAGAAATAAAATACACAAATTCAGTAAATCACGTTAGTACAACCAAACTCACACTACTGAGGCAAGAAAACACTCACCACAAAAAAAGCAAAACATATTTTCACAGCATCTACATTACATTAATTTCTCAGAATAGATTATTTTTCAGATATTTTAATCCTTCTGCGATACAAGGATGGGACTTCAGCTCTGTGCAGGAGATACATTATACTTGTAATATGCTCCTGTGAAGAACCCTTTTGTCCATCTTCAGTTAATTCCTATTCAGAGGAGCTCTTATTTTTGTGGCTCTGCTATATTATCACATCCTTTTACTCACCATGATTTCTGTACAGATGAATTCTTAGTCTCAAAATCTTCAGTACAGCTACTTTGACTCAAGATACTGATTCTCATTTGCCATAGTGTCTGGCAAATTTGACTTGAACATAAACAATTTTAAAAAAAACCATCGGAAGAAAGGTACACACACACACACACACATATATATGTATATATATATACCTCATGTACTCCAAACGGTAAACAGAAAGGAGATAAGTAGACATGGCAAAGTCCAACTTATTGATCAATGCTGACACTTCTGGAGGAGGATCCAAGAGATTTATTATGGTACTCCGCAGTTCATTTAGTTCAGCCTAGAGATGAATACATGCAGTTATGTGAAGTGGGAGGACTATATAAGTTTGTGTTCTGAAAATATTCACTTTTAACTATTAGCCTTTTTACTTTTTAATGTTCACAAATAATATGTCAGGATGCTTCTGTATGCAGACAAGGGCCAACATGCTCTAACACAGCAAGTCAGATTCTTAATATACAGAAGTAAATAGAATATAGAAGTTAAGCTCTTTGCTAAAATAACTGTTAGTTTCCAAGCAATTATATCATGTAGAAATACATTTCCTCTAATTAACATAATGTAATTTTGTTCAATACTGAAATTGTTCAGCTTCATTAACAATAGCTCTGAAACTTCATGGAACTGTTGCTTTGATGTCACAGAATTAAGTATCTAGGCACATGCAGACTTCTGTTTATTTGGGAGCCAGAGACATCTTATGTGCTGCAACAATACACTGCCACCATAAATAGCCTTCATGTACACATCTATCCTGCAACCACTGGAGCAAGCATACTAGTAAAATGCAGGAGAATAAAAGAAAGTTCATCCAAAATGCATTTCTTTACACAAGGAGAAAGAATGAATGTGCTGTTTTCTTCCAAAGCAGTTTCTTTTTTTTTTTTTTTTTTTAAACTCCCTACACTTCGAGTTTTGCCTCTGTCTGATATAGAATGGATGAAACTATTAAAATGAAGACTTGATTTCTACAGCTAATCAAAATAGTATAGCTGCCAGCCTAAAAATCTATGTTTCACTGTGTGTTAATAATCTTAAACATTTCTATATACTGCTGTCAAAAGAGTTGCGTAATAAAGGTATTTTTACTAAGAGGAAGCAGGTTAAATGCACGCTCTGCCTTTGAAATGCATGGTAATTCTTGGTTACTAAATCACTTAACAATTGCTAACGTTAGGAAAGGAGGCAATGGAAGAAACCAACTCTTACAGAAGTCACAGTGTCATTCTTCATGGCAGAATTGTACTGAAGAACAGATCTGAGTGGTTCTTTGCTAGGAAATGTGAGTAATGGAGACTTGGTGGCAATTTCACATACACCCTCATACCATTCCTCTGGCCAGAGACCTGGAGCACAAATACGAAAAGTGTAGCAAGAAAGAAAAACAGTATTAAATACTCCCAAGGTTAATCAGCATTATCAAGCTCTGCACTACTTCCTTGAGTGAATTTTTCATACTCTTTAACACAAACATGATGATCCACATTCCAAATATAACACATGTTTAAGTGATTCCAAGTGAAACTTCTAAAGAGATACTACTTCTTTTCCCTTTGTACTCCATGCATTTGATTTTCCATTTAAGGAACTTGGTGATCAAAATTAATACTTATGTCACAGATAATTGCTGTATTAGCTTAAAAATAAATAAATAAATAAATAAATCAGGTTCAAGGATAAGTTGTACTGTGCTGAATCTCATAGGAAAACAGAACGGTTTCCATCTGCTTATCAGAAGTTTAAATACGAGCAGCAATGTTTTTCTCTTCAAATTCACACTACCTGATCCTTCCACAGCAAATCCCATGAGCACTGAATACAACCAGAAGTCACGGAACAGCTTTTGCAATCTGGGCTTGGCTTCCTTGATGGGTGGCAAGCGTCTAGTGAGCTAACAGAGAAAAGCAAACTAAAATCAGAAATTGGTAACAATTACAACAACCTAATCACATGTGAAGGAACCAGCTTCTGTACTTCCATCTACTATGATTTACAAAGGTAACATTTTTTGTCACCTGAAGAAACTAATACAATATTACAAATGTTATACTGAAGAAAACTCTTTCTTAAGACAGCATAAATTCAAGATGACGAAGCTAACTTCCTGCGGTTTCACACAGGAATACCACCATACTGATACAGCAATCCAAAGAGAATACCTTATATTAGTATACATCAATTGTAGAGAGGAAGAGACCACACAGTCCTTTAAACTGTGAGCTAAAGACAGCTTCATGAAGCTTTGTTTTAGCACAGAGGAACTCAAACTCAAAATATTAGTCAAACATACTTCTGGTTGCTATTGTTTATTGGATTTGTGGAAATACACTGAGGCTCCAAATGGGGAACTTTTATTGTTTTCACCCACGCATACAATGACATCAGTCCTGGAGAATTTACTATCTAAACAAGCAAGTAAAAGAACATTATTTTCAGCACATCTATTCAAGTTGTCTGATAGCCTTTTCACAGACAGCTGCTACCACTGGATCAGTTTATACTCTCAAACAACAAGATGACATGGAATTCTTAAAAATCTACACAGAAAACCTGACAGTCTTTAAAATTGTTAGCAGCACAGACAACATTAAAAATAATAATAATAATTAAAGGAAAGCTTTACTGAACTGTGAGCTTCATCTAATACAACCAGATATTATTACTGTAGACTTCATCTGTCTAATCTATCCTGAAGAGATTTTTTCTAACTGTAAAATAATTCTGCTGTAGTATGAAAACGCAAAGTACTTCAGTAAAACCTTACATAAAGCTAATTTGGAACATATTTATTTTAGATCATAAGGCAGTCTGCCATTAAAAAAAAAATAACTAAAAATTCCTATACTGCAGTAAAATTAACCTGAGTCCTAGCTGGTGAACAGCACTGCTGGGCTGACAGCAAATGTCTGCAGCAGTCGCACACTGACAGAAGTAGCCAGCCTCACAGACCCAGTAGCCTCAACCACATTTGAAGTGACATACAAATAGTAACATAACCTCATCTCAGCACAAAACAGTGGTGACACGGTTTCTGCTAGTCTTAAACAGCCAAGTTTATGTGCATACTTGACTGTGAAACTTTACATACACACCGATTTTTGCTCAAAGATTTTCCTCAAACATGAGCAAGTACCTGCAAAGCCATAAAAGTAGTTCAACAAACAACAAACCAAGCAATCCAGCAGAGATCACTAGGCAAGGGAGGGATTTTGGCTGACGAAGTAAGTTTAGCAGTGTTTGGTTTAGAGAATGTTTACTTTGGGAGATACACAAAAAACTAGCATCAAAGTTCAGATTTAAAACTTGCCATTCCCCTCACTTGAGCTATTCAACACATCTTTTCCACACTGTGACTTAAAGGTAAGCCTCATTCATATCTTCAGTTATTTTAGGTAGATCCGACACAAGTATATTGCATAGTACAGGAATGCTTTGTTTGCGTAGGTGGAGATGAGCACTGATTAAACTTTACTGAAGGTGAGAATTTAAAGTTAGGAACAGTACTGACAGCAAATTCTTGTACGGCAAAAGCAGACGATATTTTTCAGTGGTTACTGGACAGAGAATGCCAGTCGAGAGAGGAAAAAAAAAAAAAAAAAAGAAAGAAAATCACCTTTTTTTCTTTTCTGGGGGTAGGGAAATAAAAAAAGAAAGAAAGATGAATTTACGAAGAAATGATTGCTCCTGACTCAAGTCCCTTAATCACAATGTAAATCTTTCAAAATGCACCTTTTAGTGATTTTTTTTTTTTTTTTTTTTTTTAAATAAAGATTTCAAGCTAAATACTTTGAGGGGAGAGTTCAGAAAATTAAGATGTAGCTTACTTCAGTCCTGTTATGAGCCTGAAAAGTGCTGCAAACAATGGTTTACAAATTTGTGAATTTGTGCATCTGTGCATTTTAATTCTACATCTCCTTGGTCTATTTGCTAATTTGCAAAACACTTTAATCAACCTCTAAGTGAAATTTTATTTGCATCACATTCAACATTTTTTCCTACATAATAAATCTTTGTGTTTTTTTTTCTTTTACTCAAACAAGTGCTATGAACTGAAATTGATTTTCTAAAGTCACCAAATAATTTTCTGAAGAAGTACTGTCAAAAAATCAAGACCCTGGCATTCAGACACCCATTTTACAGTGTCACCTGACACAGTTATTGAATGCTCGTATATTGGTCTTTTATTAAACTTTTTCATACTTTTTTAAGATCACTGATGGTTAAAAGTCTCTCAGACCTACTTCTTGTCAGATGAGTAAGGGTGACATTAAATCCAAATTATGTATCTAACATTAGTTCTTGATTTTGAAGTTGTGACAAAAAACAAAAACAACCAAACAGCAACGCACTACCCAGAGACAATGAAGAGACCAAGCTCCTTTTTAGGAAAAAAAAAAAAAAAAAGCAGGTTCTGCTTAAATATACAGAAGTAAATATATATGTTAAATATTATTATATAATATATATGTATATTGAATATTAATATATGTATATTAAATATGTACAGTAAGTGAAGTTAGAAATCTATCATCAGGGTAACACTAAGACTGGAGGAACAGTTACAAACATGAACTTAGAGGATTTCACATAATGAAGAAAACAAACAACACTGCATATTGTGCAGTGCTGCATAAAAGTAGAAACTAAATAAGAAGCAGATTCAAGAATCCAAACAGAAGAGGCAGACAGATGTACACAGCTGTAAAAAGTGAGCACACCCATGGAGTAACACAGAAGACAACAAACAGGCCAGAATATTTAAACACTTCACACGCTGCAGTCCCATTAATAGCATAGTGCAGATAAATGTCTAAGTTTGTTACTACAGGCCAAACTTCCTTTTTTTTTTTTTTTTTTTTCATCAAATTTCAGCAGCACTGTTCCAAAAATTCTCTTATTTATTTTAGCTTCCTAATTTCTGATCTTCAAATTCTTCAATGCATCTGAGCCTTCCGGTGAGCTCCCTCAGTGGATCCCCAGTCCCTCCTCCCACCAAGCTCAGATCTTTCAACTTCTCTTCAACTTGTAGTTTTAGTAACACAGTCACTAAACATTTTAAACAATTGTATTTTACACATAAATTCATCAGTGTATTTCAGGTAATGAATTTGTCATCACTGGAATATGTCAACCACCACTTAAGCAGGAGGAGTTCAACCAATTATCTAACAGGATGGAGACATTATGTATGCAAGAATGGTCACCACTAAAACAGGTTTATCTATCTACCTAAGACAGATAAATGCTGTTGAATAAAGTAACTGCAGACTTTGTGACTTGACAGAATCCACTGAAGACCTAAAATTATGGAACAGAAACAGACAATTAAAATTCAATTACCCTCTTTCTTCCAACTTTGTTGTCTTCCAGGTTTTCAGAATGAAGTTCCTATTTCATTTGCTTGCCTTGGCAGTCATCATAACCTCCACGTTTTGTGGAATCAAGGATTTCAGTGACCATTTTGAAAGTCTCAAAGATGCACATACACATGAAAATGGAACCTATGAAATGCCAGACCTACCACTGGAGTTCCACAGAGAAAACACTATCACCAATGACTTGATTCCTGAAGAGGAGGAGGAGGAAGATTATCTAGATCTTGACAAGATATTGGGTGAAGATGACTACAGTGACATTATAGATGCTGTTCCACACATAGTTTCTGAAGTTCAGCAAGGAAATATTCTGGAACTTTTCCAAGGCAAAACCAGAATCCAGCGTCTTAATATCCTCAATGCAAACTTTGGCTTCAACCTTTATCGGAGTGTAACGGACAAAGCCAACTCCTCAGACAATATTCTCATGGCTCCTGTTGGTATTTCCACTGCAATGGCTATGATTTCCCTGGGTCTGAAGGGTCAAACTCAGCAGGAAGTATTATCTGTTCTTGGCTTTGAAGACTTCATTAACGCTAGCACCAAATACGAGCTCATGACTGTACATAATCTCTTTCGGAAACTCACTCACCGGCTCTTCAGGCGCAATTTTGGTTATACTCTGAGATCCGTCAATGATCTTTATATTCGAAAGGACTTTTCTATTCTTAATGATTTCAGAAACAATATGAAAACATACTACTTTGCTGATGCCCAACCAGCTGATTTTTCAGATCCTAACTTCATAACCAAAACCAATCAACGCATCTTGAAGCTGACCAAAGGATTAATAAAGGAAGCTCTTGTGAATGTAAATCCCACAACACTTATGATGATTCTTAACTGTCTTTACTTCAAAGGTAAGCAATCCCAAACTAAACTTAAATAGACTCTATAGCTCAAAGTAGACAACTGATTCTCTCCACAAAAACACTATTATTAACCCCCTAGTTTGCATGTTTCTGTAGCACATTAGTGTTTTAGTTATGCCCTGAAATTAGCACATATTGTAGTAGGACAACAAGAACTTATAATAGACAAATGCATATAGTCTAAAAGTAAGACTACAAAACATATGTATGCAGAGTAGCCTCAGAAAGCATGAATTCTGTAGGAGTCTTGTGTAGTGAGGATGTACTTTATGTGCAAGTTAATAGATTCAGTCGTACTTCAGGTTACTGACTTCACTGAAACTGCAGTGGCTGATTTCAGTTAAAGCATTTAGCATTCCTGAAGTATTAAGGATTCAAAGGAACAACTACAAAGACCTTCTAGCTTAAAGTACATATTTTTATGTGATCAGAGTGTGATCCTTGTCAGTGAGTCTATTCAGAGGGCTGAAGACATAATCAAAACATTCTTCTGAAATTAAAAAAGAACACATTCACGTTTTGGAGTGTTTCAGAAATTCAGCATGCCCTGTCTGCTGCCACGAGCTCCTATATGCTCTATGTTCCATTATATACTGAACAATAAGAAATAAAAATATATACATAATATTATCTTTAATATTAATTCTTATTTTCAATTTCTTTACACTTCAGTTTACAGTCTGTGGTGAGATTTTCAACTTTGGCTATTTGCCTCAGGTTGAAAGTTCACTATTTTTACTTTATTATATATACAATACGATATTATATACTATATAATATACTTCTTAAATGAGCATAAAAAAGACAGGAGGTGCAAGCAAAAGAGGAACTGAGGAAAAAGTCAAAACCTGTTACTGACTGTGTAAGATGAAATCAGATACAAGTAAAGTAATGCATCAGGAGGGAAAGAGACATTACCACAAGCTGATAGCAGGGTTTTTGAGTACAACATACTGCTTTCCATAAAGGAGTTTCCTTTTTCTCATTATGTCCCTGCTTCCTGAAAACACATACTTAAAGTATCTCTTCAATCTGTATTCCCAGCATTTGATTTTCCAACAGTGTTCCTCCAGCTTTACACAAGGAACCTTTTTCACTTGCTTGCAAGGCATTAATTACCTTGAATAATGTTGCTTTTCCTCTTTAAAAGACCTGAAGCTGTCAATGAGCATAAAATCCAAATAACCCCTATTTCAAAATACCATCAGAAAAAAAATATTTGTATCCTTAAATACGTATCTGATGATAATGTCTTGTCATAACAAAAGTGTAGATCTGCTATCCATTAAACTACCCAGGAAAAAAATAAAATTAAAAAAAAAAAAAAAAAAAAAGGATTACACAATGTAAAACAGATGCATTATTTTTCATGTTGTGGTCGTATTTTAAAACAAGACATTTTAAATGTGTACTGTGAAATCATTAAGCACTTGCACTATCTCAAAAAACAAAGACAACAAAAATTAAATAGCTTTAACACTGGAACTCTTGAGCGATCAATATCAAAAAGACCTCTGCCTCTGCTTTTTTTTTTTTTCCTTTCTTCTGAGGAGTCCTGTTAGTATGTGTTACCACTGTATCTGCTGCTGAAGATTGTGATTTCTAACTCATAAAACAAAAAACAATCAATTCCATATTGAGATGTTTTATTTTACAGTAACAGTCTCCTGGTAATTCTGTTTCAAGTGAAATAACTTTTCAAAAGCAGGTTCTGCTCCTTTTGTACCCAGTCTGTTTACTAGTCCTTTGAGAAATCACTACATTTTGTCCCCATCTTTGAAAGTACAACATTTACGCTGTTTATGTCACTGCAAACAAGCTGTGTTTAGCCTTCAAAGCCAAGAAACCTTTGCATATTCTCATGTATACAGAGAGGCTCAATACAAGAGTCACTGAGCAACAGTATAGCTCCAGATACCAAGAAGTCTTAAGTTTCTCCTATGCAAAATCCATCAAGAATTAATTGGAAGCTATTCAGTCTTAGTAAGAAAAAAGTTTTATCTTGGGTAGGTATCCAGCATACATCTGAGACCTATTCTCTACTCCTCCTATCAAGTAGGTGACAGTTATTTTAGCCATGGTAGACAACAGCAGCTTCTGATGACTGAAAAATTTTAACAGGTTCAAAATTGCTTCTAGTCATGGATACAAGAAAAAAAAAAAAAACAACCAACAAAAAAACCCTACTAGTGAAGACAACTGATTGGTTCTATCACCCAGATGGAATCCAAAACATCTTCCATCCAATAAAGTTGGCACAGTGCCAACTGGTTTCTGCTAAACCCAGACTACATGCTTCCTGTTGGAGAAATAGTATGTTATACCAAGACAAACGCACTCACCAATGTTAATCCAAGAGAAAGTTTTCAACTCCCCTCTTTTACTAGGAAGAGCTGATAGACCACTCCCATCCCTTAGGAAACAACAGGGCTGTTGAAGCTCCCATAACCCATAATGGCTTGGAGTCATTACCTAGTCCCATGCCTGTGAATTCTGCTCCCTAAAGAAATCCAGACGATGCTTTCTCCTGACAACTGAGGCAATTTATTTGGGAATACCATAATCCATTTTATATTCCCTTCTCTTTAGAATAACTACAGTCTGATGATCACTTTGACTGCTCCTAACACATCAAGACAACATCAGAATGAAAGTTGTGCTCAAGGCTTTTTGTTACCACACAGTCAACTTAAAAGTCAAATTAAGGGGCTCAGAATCATTTACCTCTGCTTTGAAAGGTTAAAGTTAAGTTTGTAGTCTATACACACAGTTGCAGTCATACTCCCCATATATTTGCTTGCCAACGACAACCTAAAATCCAAAACTTCAACAGGAAGTACAAGTAGCCGTATCTCCACTACAAAATTCTAGCTTTGTCTGTCTTTTAAGAATGCTCTTATCAGAGCTACAGCTCTAAAGAGAATAAAGGTAGCATCGCTTTAAAAAGCACTGGCTTTTTTTATTTTGTGTGTCTGGTTGGTTTTGGTTTTGTTTCTCTGTTTTTCTTCGTTTTGTTTTTTAAAATAACAATCAATAAATATTTTGGATACCAAATGAATCTACACCATTAGGGTGTGAATCATTTTCTCAGTTGTAAAATGTGTTGAATTGCATTATTTTGGAATAAATTAGATGACCAAAAGCATGCTGAAATCAAATCAAACTGGATCATACAATTAACTAGTAAACTTCCAAACTGTTCAGAATGTCTTAAGACGATACATTCATTGGCTTGGACTGATTAAGTCAAGATAATGCCTTCAGCATAATATCTTTGAAATACTGTGCAAAATGAAAACAGCTATTACATAGCTTGCTGCATTAATAACATGGCTGACGCAATGTCAAGTGGTTTACATCTGTTTATATCTTTTAATTTTTTCCTATATTCCTGATAGAAAAGAAGGACACACAAAGCCCTTTCACATTCCCAGTCTATGTTTTACCTCTGTAATTCAGAACATTAAGATCAGATGAATATTAAGCTGGAAATTTTAAAGACAAATCTTAAAGTTGCTTTAAAACTTGTGTTCTCATTCTTGCTTAATTAAAATTAACATTCACCTATAGCAAGTCCAAATTCACAAGAATGAAAGTATAATGTATACTGTTACTCTGGAAATATTTTTCTAAATAAGAACATTTGCTTTTTTTGTTGTTTATCTCTCCTCTGCATTACCAGGAACGTGGGAGAACAAGTTTCCAGTGGAAATGACAACCAAGAGAAGTTTTCGACTGAATGAAAAGCAAACAATAAGAGTTCCTATGATGCAGACTAAAGGGAACTTCCTAGCTGCTGCAGACCCTGAGCTGGACTGTGGTGTGATCCAGCTCCCATTTGTGGGAAACATCAGTATGCTGATTGTACTCCCACACAAGCTCTCTGGCATGAAAGCCCTAGAAAAGCAAATAACCCCTCAGGTGGTGGAAAAATGGCAGAAGAGCATGACAAACAGGTATCTGCGGAAAAATAAGTTTTGCTAAAGTCTTAGCATATTCCTGGTCATATTGACGAGGGAAAGCAGGCAGCATATTAGATAACATACTTAAAGCATTCAGCTTAAGCTTAATACAACTTTCGCAGGTGTAACAAATTGCCAGCTACGAACACCAGAAAATTTCACAGTTCATTATAAGCACATTCAATCACACATCACAATGCCCAAAGCCTATATACTATGTGCACAACCAAAGTAAAGCATCATGTCATGTTGACAAACTAACAGTATGTTAATTAATTTTAAAGGACAAAACTTAAAAATTATTAATACCTAATTTGTAATAGTAAAAGCATGGTACAAGTTCTTGTATTATTTGTGCCCTACTTTTTAAAACAAATACATAGCAAAGAAATTATGCAAAAATGCATCTTCTCAACAACCTTTTGTGTTTTTTGTTTTTATTTTTACTAGAACCAGAGAAGTAGTTCTGCCTAAATTCAAGCTCGAGAAAAACTACAACTTGATTGATTTTCTGAGATCCATGGGAATAGAAGAGCTGTTCAGTGAAAATGGCAACTACTGTGGTGTTTCAGAAGAGAAAGTCTCCATTGACAGAGTATTTATACCTCTCCTTGCCTTCACCTCCTTTCTGATTAAGCGATAGCATCTGAAAACAAAGCACCATAGTAATAATTCACAGTTTAATAATCTAAAATATTATTTCATATAGTCTTTCTTAGAAGACATAGTGGGGGTTGTGGGATTCTCTGTATGTCCTTGCTTTTTTTTTTTTTTTTTTTAACCTTAAGATAAATATGTTTAATTAGATGTCAAACTTACTGAAAGTGTTTTGATTGATAGGTCAGTCAGCAACAGGGCTACTCAGAAGCCAAGCCCAAACGATTGCTGCCCCACAGGAGCTACCAGTAGGGATATTACAAAGCAGCCACGAGCAGGACATGGCTTTGCTGGGAGGGAGAAGGCTCTGAGCACATCATTTGTGTATAATGAGATCCTCCTTTTTTATTTCATTTTTCACAGTTCAATCATCAAGGCACAATAACTGTGAATGAGGAAGGCACAGAAGCTGGAGCAATAACCAACGTTGGATTCATGCCTCTTTCTACTCAGATTCGCTTTATTGTTGACCGTCCCTTTTTGTTTCTGATCTATGAACATCGTACCAGTTGCCTTCTATTCATGGGTAGAGTTGTCAACCCTGCCAAGCCTTAAAGCAGAGACCACCACCAATGTGCTTTCATACACAGGCTGTATAATTATGCATTAAAATATCACAGAAGTATCACGAAAGGCAATTTTCTTGTCATACTAGATAATGCAAAAGCCACTGGTATTATATCAAGTATGTATAAGTAGTTCTATGTGAATGGACTCGATAGCAGATGATTTGACTGCAGTGTTAGTGCAATGTATCAATACCAGTATATTAAGAAATATCTCAAAGTAACTTACTCTGTGTTTTACTTATTTCACTCTATAAAATGTAATCAATAAAATACGAAGACTATCTGGATTCTTGAAGTTCAGATCTAAGTTTTATTGTTGGAGTACCTATTCATAATAAATACAAATAAGAAAATCCTACGTACCTGACTGGCATTAGAAATTTATGTCTCTCATGCATACCCCATACATAAAGTCATTTTTAACAAAATAGCCAAAGAAATTAATATCTAACTAAAATCCCAGATGTTTCTATTTCTAGCTTACACTGTGCTTATTCAAAAGGCAATACTGGGAACATACTTCTTCGCACTAAAGTTTCACTACACAAATCATTATAATTTATGTAAACATTTCATCTTGTTTACTTATATTAAAAAGAATAAATATTCACATCCCAAGTATAATCAGCGTATCACAGATTAAATGAGCTAGAAGATCTGATCTTTTTCCTTTTGTCTTTGCAACCTAAGTAACCAGAATTATTCAAGGGAAAGATGTCAAGCATAAAAGCAAATCAGCTACTGCTCAAAACTCATGTTCTTCATACATTGTGCAAGAAAGTCAAATATTTGCTTCAACAACCATAATGTAACCATTAACTCTTGCTACATATTCTGGCACTGACTCTATTTAAAGGTCACATTAGTTAAGGATAAAGCAGTTTTCACTGGAAATTCAGTTTTTCAGAAAAAAAAAATACATCAATAAAAATGTGAAGGAAAACTAGTTCCATAACTCTTACATTAAGTCTCTAACAAAAAACTTTCTTTTTTTGCCTCCATTATACAAGGAATTATCTTGCACTATAATCAGTGATGACACTATCAATCGCTTAACTGATTAGTCAAAAATACTACCCACTAGACTATACATCTCAACAGAAGATCTGCTACTTCATTCAAAAACTAAGCAGACTTAAAACTGTATTGTAGTAAGTGACCCGAGACACTTACAAATTCATTTCTGCAAATCTAGGATTTGGCTATGTTGGAAACTGATGCAAGAAATGTAGTAAGGTTCAATGTAATCAATACTAATTTAGGGCAGCTTGGGCATAAACTTTTTGTTAGGAACCTATTAAGTTCACACACTAGTTTTTGGACGGATTAGAAGTTGCACCTCATTAAAAAAAACAAATAAACAAGCAAACAACAACAAAAAAAACATTTAGATGCAACAAGAAACAGATGAACAGAAGATGTGAGCCCGGAATGGCCACCAGAATCCTAAACTTCTATCAACATGATGGCCAATTACAGTTTCGGGATAGACAGGATAATTGATAACACTTCCTCCCCTACTTTTTTTTTTTTTTTTTTTTTTTTAAGAAGCAGAATTTGCAGCACTGTCAAACTAGGATTTATTTATAATTTTCGGTCTTCACTTTTTCTCTAGGCACTTTTTATTTAGGTAAATGCTATTTATTACACTGCACACCTAACGTTACACAGAGTTAAACAAACATGGTATTATTTAGTGGTATTATTCAGCCCACAAATTCTTTCTAAATTCATGTTTAGTGTTTTGGTTTTTTTTAATTCACAGTTAAATTATTAACTATACTGCTGCACACTGGATACCTGTACACTAGTTCACTAGCTGTTAATCAAACCATTTGCCTTTGCAACACTACTGATACTCGATATAAGTGAGAAAAATTATTCAATTACCCAACTGGGTACTTACCACAGCAATAACAGGAATAAGCACACCAAGATTCCCTGCGCTACTGGAAGCCTAGAAAAGAAGAAGGAAATTATTACCAAAAACCTCTGCAAAAATACTTTGAATACTTGCTAGATGACATTTCAAGCATCAAGCAGTCCAATTGCCTACGCAAATGAAAACATACACTGCCAATTACAACCCTGAACCTATCAGCTGGATGTGCGTAAGATGGCCAAGAGAACACCTTTGAAATCCACAACACTGGGCAGAGAGCCAGAATCCTTTTCAACAAGATTCTCCAGGCAGCCTCCTGAAGGAAACGTTTCCCCTTCCAGAACAGTCTTCTAAACATCAAAATTAGATATTATGCCTTGGGCTAAAATGGAAAATATTCATTGATATCACCTCTTTTCTGATACAGAGGGGGGCTTGGCAACTTCATCCACCACTTCCCTCAGAACTTGTGGATGGATGTAATTGAATCCCATGGGCTTGTGCACCTTCAGGTTCTTTAGGCAGTCTCAATCCTGACCTTCACTTACAGCAGACAGAGCTTCCTTCTCCCAGCTCTGGACCTCTCCATGTCCCTTCCAACCTGAGATTTTCTATGATCCTATGGCACTGCTAAAATCAGGAGCAGAGTTCTGCTACATTTTGAGACACAGTAAGAGGTATTCAGAGATCAGTATTCCTTCCCAGTTTCTCTTTGGAGTTCTGCCTCTGACAGCTGAACATTTCA
This sequence comes from Excalfactoria chinensis, assembly GCF_039878825.1. Lineage (NCBI taxonomy): Eukaryota > Metazoa > Chordata > Aves > Galliformes > Phasianidae > Excalfactoria > Excalfactoria chinensis. Next base: position 11,633,517 of record NC_092840.1, read on the forward strand.
GACAGTCATACCAAGGCTCACACAAACTCAGGAACAGCTGTACAGTAGGAATTACCACTGCTTTATCTCAGATACAATATTCAGACTAACCAGGTGTTTGGAAGACATGCCAGATCTGTGCCCTAATTCCAGGACAAAAATACATTCTTATGTTTAAGGACATGTGATTTTATGAAGTGCGTATGTAAAAATGTGGTTTTACTGTATGAAACTGAAAAAAAACCAAGCAAACCAAAAACATGAACAATTATCTTACTTTCAGTGCTGGTCCTTTTTCACTTGCTCTCTCACTAGCCCTCTTTCCTTCTAGCCCAAGCTGAACGAACAGTTCCAGCAAGTTCATCAGCAGTTCATCCACAAGGTGCTCTCCTTGAATGTTAGCAGCGATGTTAGCTAGGGCATTAATGACTGCTAAGGAACAGTGTCTGAGAAAAAAAGAAAAAAGAAATTATGAACAAGCAACCTCTCAATACAGACTTCTCTAACTTCAGTCCTTTCCTAGTAATGCTGACCAGTAATTCTTTTATTAAAACCACTATAGCCACTATTTAAATGAAAAATCATTTGTCAGCTTTGTCTGTGAATGATGCATTGTTGTTTTGTCACGGCCAAGAAGAAATTACTTTCTTTTAGCAGATATGACTACAGACAAAAAACAGAAGAGGGCTGAGTTTTTGGAAAGGGAAAACAATATTCCACATAGTATTAGCATTCATTTAAGGGACACAACTAAGTCTTACCTGTATCCATGATCCTTATAATCTTTTGTGGCAGAGTAAACAACTGAACTTGCTTTAACACTGATTTGCTGGAACAGATTCCACACCTCCTGATATATATATTGCTATAAGACAAAACAAAAATACTAATTAGAGCTTATTGAATACTACCCCTCAGCTATGATGAATGACCCTGTAAAGTACATTTTAAGCATTACAAAAGTTCTTCAAGCACATACTTGTAACCTGAGCAATAGCTTCAGCTTCTAAAGAACACACAGTTGAACTATTTTCATTAGTGATTTTCACTGCTTGAATGTTCACTTAATTGCTTTATAGGTACATACTTACAAGACTTCAAAAGCTAACCACTGATATGAAAAACGATAAAGTGTACCTGCTGGGGATGCAGACCAAGTTTAGAAACTACCTAACTTCTAAAAACATGGAATTCATTTTCTAAACTTTCAGAATCTTCTGTAGGGACTAATCTTGTTTACAGACACAGCAGTCTTACACATTGTTATTTAGCTTTTCTTTTGTGATGTCTCTGAGACCAGGACTGCAGAAGCATGCATGAATTAAGAAAACCTTTCAAAACAATTCTTGCAGATGCAGTTTCTAAAGGAAACTAAAGGAAAAAGATTATAAACCAGAACTCTTTTGACCAGTTCTTTCCTTACATTTCCAGTGATGACCAAGCAACCCAGCTGGTCAATGATAAGTACATCAAGATTAGAAGGTGGCTGGCAGAACTTCTGCTGTAAGATCTGTAGGATGGGTTCCATCATTTTTGGTGTGTCCCTCAGTGCCACTGCAATGTGCCCAAGAGCACGAATTGTGTGGTCAGGAATCAAATGAGCTTCCCTGTTATAAGACAAACAAAAGAAAACCACACCCAGTCACATATGCAGTTGTCCAGCAGTCAATAAGCCCTCAAAGCAGGGTACATTCCATATAAGAAACAACTGGTATACTAAATATAAGCATCATTAAACTTTACTGTTGCCCTCTACACACCCTCCTACCCTCAGCATTTAGCATTAGAGACATACACATGCAAGTTTAAAACAAAACAAAACAAACAAAAAACAAACAAACAAAAAAAACTCAGGAACCAGAACTTATAAATGCAATACACAAGAACCTGTTTGTAAACTGCTCTAGAAACAGTAAAGGAGGTATGTGACATGCAAAGCATTAAGACAAGATGGTTTGCCCAGCTGCTGTAGGACTTACCCTCACTCATCTCAGACATTCAATTCTAAGATAATGCTGCCAGAACTTACATCTTAGAATAAGTTTCAGGCTGGTTAAGTGAAGGAATAACTGGCTTTATAACTAACAGCTTACTTATCACTCTCTTGTGAGATGTACAGTCGGTTAGACAAACTGGCAAGAAAGGCTTCAACAATCACTGAATCTATAGTCAAGCCAGCTTTCAAGCATCTGGAATAAAAACAGAGAACATGATACACCAGGTAGAGGAAAAAAACCAAAAAACTCACAAATATTTCAGTTTGTACAACTGTACATGAGCACCAGGAATAAGGAAGAAGAGTCTATACTGAAGTCTAAGAACAAACTGTTCAGAAATACTACAGATATATTTAAAAAAAAAAAAAAAAAAAAAAAAAAAAAAAAGGTGGAACTTCTGCTACTGTTTTATCCAGCAACAAAGATGGGAACACGTAAAAGATAAATTTAGAATCGGTTAGATTTGCTTAGCGCCCTTAAATCCTTGTCTCTGATCACCAACTTTATGTCTTCCCGACAGCTCTGTGAAGCTGTCTAGAAGAGAATAAAAATCATCGGAGGAAACAAAAACCTGGCTGAGCATCAAGATGTGAACAGCATGATTTCCATACTGGGAAGCAAAACAATGAAACTAAGTGACCATTTTGAATTTAGGACACATGCAGAATCAAGGGATTGTCTAAAGAAAAACAAGGTCATAACAGAAGAGGGCAATGCTTCTTTATAACGCTGTGCAGTGCCTTCTAGATGGTCCCAGTACTTTTCCTGCTAGGGAAAGAGAAAACACATTCCAAATGGCGTAAGTCTCTTCTGTTATCACACACTTCTTACCTGCAGATATTATCTATGGCAATGTCACGAAGCTGTTCATACATGGATGGCTGGCTTTTCTTGCCAGGCATCACATTTAGAGTGGACTCCGAATGCTCACTGGTTACGCTAATCTTGATGTCATTAGCACCTACTACAAACACAGCACAGAAATCAGCACTACCCAAAACATCCTTCCCCCATCTCCTGAGACATGAACACACAGACAGAGTTGCATCTAGCAAGTGTAAAGCAGGCTACCTGACAGTTCAAAGTTCAGCTGAAGAAATTTGAAGCTGCGTTCACTACCTCAGCAAGTTATCACTGTATTTAATTATTCCTAAATTTACTCACCTTCAGTTCTCATTTTACTTGTTCTGCTTTTGCATTACAATAGCACTTTTGCATTACCAAGTAATTTATATTGTACACTTTCTTTTGCGAAATAATAACTTGATATTACAATTGAAAAACAACAATAAACATGCCATCAAATATCTCCTAATGTGTTGAATCCACAAATCGTATCTACTCATTGTCTTTCACCAACACCGCACAGAAAAACCTGCTCAGTGTTGGTCATCAGGCAAAAGTTTCCTTGATAATTTTAATACCACTTTAATGTCTTTCAAGTCTAGAGCAACAAGATTCCACATGGCTGCCAAACCAGGAAAACAATATTTTCCATGGCAACCCAAAATCACGGAACAAAAATGGAACACTATACTGCTAGCCACTTTTTAAAAATAAATCAGTAATTCATCTCTATTTTCCCCCTGTAGATGCATCATCGCAGAACATCTAAAAGCCTCAATAAGCCATAAAGTTGAAAAATAATAACTAGCATATCCCTTCTAACACAGCCTTTCCCTCCCCACCCCATCCAATTACCTGTGTGATATTGGCTATGATACTTGTAAAGTTTCACAAGCACTGGGGAAGGTATCACAAGAAAGTCTCTCAAAGATGGGTTGACAGAATGAACCACAACAGGGAACCTCTCACATAAACGACCTAGACCCTAAAACAAAAAAGTGAAATTATTTGAATATAGCAGCATGGGTTTTTATTTCAGCTGTAAACTTGCAACATCAGCACAACACAGGAAAAGATAGTTCCAAAGTATTCAATTTTTAGAGGAAGACCTAGATGTTTCGTAGAATGGCTTGAGCTGGGAGGGACCTCAAGGATCAGTAATTCACTCAACCCAGTTTATGTAACAGATTATAATACTATTTCAGAAACAAAATACCAGTTCAAAACACTCAATATTATTCTTCAAGATTAAGTAGAGCTAAGAACATTTTGAATGCATTTCTCTGCTGCAGATGTAGTTTCTACAACCAGACCTCTGAAACCTAAATGAAAGACACAATGAAAAGTAACACAAACAGCAGATGTAAAACGCTTTCAAGCAACTTGTAATCCCTGCACACCCCCAAAAATAAAAAATACAGTAAGGACAGACCTGCAAACAGCAAATTAGCAGTGGTAAATGAGCAATGATGACTTTGCTGGAAGTTTTTGACTGCAGCTTCTCTGATAACTTGATGCACAGATTTTCTGCACCTTAATACCAAAAATTCAACAGAAATCAGTAAGTTTCTTAGTCTTGTTACTAGGCCACACATAACCCAATGCTTGTTGAAATGTCTAAAACCACAGAGAATTTATCAGCTTCACACTCCTCATACTACAATTTCTTAAAGATATTTAGCACTTTTTTTCTGCAAAAATGTTTAGGAATTTAAGTATCTGCACTAACTAGCCCCTCCAAATGCTGTGGCTGAGAGAATGACAGTACTTGAAATTATCTTGAGCATACTTCATATTTGACAGAAAGTAAGCATTACAAGGATTAAAAAAAAAATAAAAAAATCACACGCATTTAGAGAATACATAAGAATTATACAACAAGAAAGAAAACTAGAAACATTAAGGAGCTTCCCAATATCCACCGCAATGAAGAAGAAACATTTTCAGTTGGAGAAACTTTTAAGACTCTAAAAGCAATAACTGAAAACAAACTAAAAATAAACAGCAACAATTATAATGACCCTTCTAAATGAGCTAATCAGAAGCTTCTGATTTTATTTATGTACAGAGATGTCTAAATATCTGGTCATCTAATTAACAATTTATTGATGGAAGTCTGACTCTTGAATTCTAAAAACGAAGAGTATTCTGCTCAAATTTATTTCATATTTCTCCGACATCAGAGTTTATAAATATTTTACAAGTTAAAAATAACATAAAGAAGACAGACATTCCAGAGACAGGAGAGCATTTTTCACCTTGCTCATCTTTCACAGCCCACACCATGAGATCCACACAGGCAGCATTAGCCTGACAGCGCAGTTTTAGGGGACTCAGTTCATTGTGCAGTCGATCAACATCATGAAGGATTTTCTGAAGTTCTGATTGGCTGCTGTTGAATTGTTCTAGCACAAAATCATGGACTTCCTTCACAAATGAGTTTGGAAGGTCTAAAGAAATAAAAGGAGATAGCATCAGCATAGTAGAAAGGGATCCACTGTATTAGAAAGACAGCACAAATAAAATTCATTGCCATGTTATGATTGAAATTATTTCATGAAGTTTATTCTCTGCTATGAAGTATATCTTTTATGTAAAGTACACTAGTAATCAGACAATTGAAATGCTATCGATTAATCATTTCAGTCGTACACAAAGTTTTTTCCTGTACTTCCCTAGCACCTAGGATGCAAAGAAACAGAAACATTTCAAAGCACATCCCAAATTACAAAAAATACACATATTCTGTACCTTTCATGTAATATAAGGTGTCTCTCAGCATTTTGAACTGAGCAAGATAAAGAGAATCACCGAACGTTTTATAATAGAGATCTGTATTAGTGCCCATCTGCAAAAGAGAAGAAACATGCTATCAGAAAATAAAAATGAATTATTTTACATAAGATAAATAAATCTTCACATTCAAGCCACAATGGTCTTCCTCTGCAACATAAACATTCAAAATGTAACAAAAGTAACCTCTCAAGCTTTTTGTCCTTGCTATATTTAACAGAAGAATAAGTACAACTACTAAGTGCATTAAATGAACTCAGCGTACTAAATAAGATTCAGTCTTTTGACTTGAAGACAACATGCACGTTCTTTCTCTCTTTTTAGTAATAATAGATAATAAAAATCATATCTATCATTTTAATGAGAAGGGAGAAACAGAAGCTGTCTCCACTTTGGCCTAAATCTAAATACAGCAGCACTCAAGGGAATGCTGGAGAGAACAGCAAACACATTCTCACAAAACTGAACGCACACTTCTTCCAATTCAGCTTTACACCTCCAGTGAAACAGACCTAATCCCAGAAAACACTGGGGGAAGGGGAGGGGGGGGGGAAACAATTAGTCACAGACCTACAAAAACAAACATGCCACCTCTAACAGTATAGGTCAAAGAAGCGTAACACTATTACACTTCTTATAACAGAAAGCAGTTACGATTTCCAGAGTAGAATAAGGGGAGGGAGAACTAAAATGCCATCAGAAAAATTCACATTCTATCACCATGAGAAAAGAAAATAGAGGAAAACAGCCTGGTAAACTAATGTAATTTAGAAAGATAAAAGAGCTCAAGTAGCTCAGTACTTCATTTGTAAGAGAGCAACTACTTCCTTTTATGATTGTGAAAAATATTTTTCCCCAGTTTTACACAATCCAAGGGTAGAAGTAAAAAAAAATGAAAGAATAAATGAGCCAGGAAACTAGCCTTTTGCAAAGGCAAGGTATTTCTTATATTTTTTAAATGATTTCCAAGAATTAACTATTAAGACAAAAATGAAGCATACTAATCATTAGAAGGGGACTTAAAAACATACCTCTGCAACTTCAGCTACAACTGCATCTAAGGTCTTCAGCAGAGAATCCTCAACGATCTGTTTTACCTGCAGAGCAGGAAAAAAACTTCCTATTTATAAGATGATAAGGTTTTTCTCATGCAAAGAAACACCCATCACAACTGCAAAGCATCAGATGAAATTAAAGAATTTTCAGTTGCAACAAAAATTACCATATTTTGGCCTGTGTGCTCTACTGCAAAATAGCTGATGTGCGAAGCAGCTGGAACCAGTAGCCCTTGCACTTTTTAGGAACATTACTTATATAGGAATGTTATGATGTTAAATGCCATAAAAATAAGACTACAAAAGGCTTGGAAGATAAGTGCAGATTTTTTGTTTACAATTCTAAAACTTAAACTGCATATTTCTCTAATAAGGATATCTATAATCCCTGCATAGTGTTTAGGCACATACCATATTCAAGAGCTGACGAAGCATCTCCAACGGGATGTTAAATTCTTTATTGTTAATGCCATTAAAGAGAGGAGAAACTGAAAAACTGGAGCTGATGGTAGTGAAGTAATAATCAGGATCCAGTGCACTACCATCAGGAAGATAAGAACCTGATCAGAAAATTAAAAAAGTTTAGGGAGATGAAGGAAATACAAGTTTTGTTTAATGGCAATGCTGAATCACCATTAAAAAGAGTTATTTTGCAACACATGTACAGACACTAACTTGCAAACTACTTGGAGGCTCAATTCAAAACAACAAAAAACAAACAACAACAACAAGAAAATCACCAAAAAAAAGCCACATTGAAAACACAGAGAACCTAGAGCCCAACTGTGAACCTTCAACAGGATAGATAGAATGTAAACAGGTTTTTTTTTCTTATTTGGTCACTTAGGAATTATATTTGAACTATCCTGCACACCAGTGATTTAATGAAGGAAGACAGATGCCACTACAAATGGAAATATAAAGTGGAAATTTAACATGGAAGAAATGAACTAAAAATATAGAATGCACAAACTTAAAAACCTCAAACTGACAGACAAAAGCCACAAGACACTAAAGCACTCAGGTACAGAACTAGTTTGCTACTGAACTTGTCCAAATCTTGGTTTACTAGAAGTCCTAGACAAGCCCTGCATGTCACAATATAAAAACCTCAAAGCTAGAACTGTACCATAATCCAATGGTTAAAAATCAACTTCAGTGTTTTTTTTATTATCATCATTTTTAACTTTAGCAAATTGCTAGGTCTTAAACAGTGACCTCTATCAAGTTTACTTCAAGCAGAGTTGCTTTAGACTTAGATAGTCGACACAGAGGTCTCAAAATTCCAGACACTAGTCCACAATTTGTTTGTTTAGTAGAGTATTAAGGTTTGTTTCTGAAATTTACTCAGTATAATCTCCAGAAATATTTTTTGTATAGTTGAATTAAGCTTTGCAGTGCAAGGCACTGCCTAGCATCAGGAAATCATGCCTCTCAAAAGTCTGCCAGAAACAACTAAGCCTGGAAATCATAGAATGACTGTTTTCTTACTCCACAATTTTTCTGAACCCTAACAGACACGTCCCTGAGAATTTCTGAAAGAATTCTAGAAGGCAGAGAATAAAATCAGAAAGATTTTCGTTTTCAACTTTCTGTAAATAAATAAATAAATCACACACTGTTGATTTGCAAAATAATCTACCTTCAAAGTAATTAATTGTAGATCCTCCAGGAGAGCTAGGTGGGGGAATTCCACGTTCAGGACTAACCTGAAATGCCACACAAAAGTCAAACTTTAACAACCACTGAGAAGTCTTCCAGACACAAAGTTCTCATAGTAAGTTTCCCCTTACAACAAGCACTCTCAGCTGCAAGTAAAACTGATGAGAGCACATGCAGGCTCAGCACAAGAGGAACAGAATTTGCCAACTGTTCCACATGAACATTAGTACAGTTGTTAGTTTAATTGATGCTAATTATTTTGAAGCTTAGTCATGGAACCAAAATAAAGATCACTGGAATGTGGTAAAACACTGCTTTAAGAGAAAATTCTCTTAACCAGGTCTAAAGCTATCATAATTCCACCAAGATCATGGACACCTTCACAGAATCAGTTCCAAAACACAGTAAGTTATACAAACCTGTGTGATGCTAGACACACTACTAGCCTTTCTCTTCAGTGTTCCTTCTTGGCAAACCATGAGTAGAGAACTGGGAAGAATGGATCTGAAATCATTAAAGGACCGTCGTCGAATTCCTTCAAGCTCTTCTGGAACTTTCAGGGAATTTGGGGGAATTTTTGGAAAAAGTTTTGAAAGGAGAGCCTCCTCTGAATTGCTGTAGCGGCCAAAGGCTCGAGAAATTCCTATCAGGCAGGGCACTGCATACTTGCATAAATATTCTGTAGGGAAGAAAAAAAAAAAAAAAAAAAGAAAAAAGAAAAAAGACAACAGTATTAGGAGCAACTTTAAGCTACCTCTCCAAAGTTTTGCTATCAGTTGATTAAATTGTTTCAGCTCAATGTGCTTCACAAAGATTTATTTGTGGAAGCAGAGGAAAAGACATGGAAGATAAATTAATTTAACTAGCTGCCATATTTAACAGACAGAAACAGAGTAAGTGTGTGCTAAGAGAACTCAGAAAGAATTGCTCACATCCGAAGAGCAATCTTCATAATTAGAAAATGCAAGAACTTCGGAGAACAGGAGTTCAGATAAAGAAACGGTATTAAGACACATTTTAACAGTACCTTTATCATGCATTTGCGGAGTCTGACACATTCCCAGCAGAAACTGCATTACTTGTAGAACTGCATCCAAAATCTAAAGCAATCAAAACAAACATATAAGAACACATTTTGATAATTAATTTGATATTATCATCCTATCTGATATAATTGCACCACATGTGAAACTTGTTTATTAACTTAGAAACGTGTGTATCTCTGTAAGCAAGATTTTGCAACATTGCATGACTGGAAATATATTGCTCTCACTCAGTTTACAGATCTTCCTTTGTAAAGTCTTCAGCTAACTGGCACAAACGAAAAACTAAAACTACAGCAGTCCTGGTCTCAGTACCAAAACTTGAATGCTAAAACTCTGCACTCAATGACTGTCATTCTTGGAATCCAAAAGTAAGAAACAAGCTTAGGAATATCTACTACGTAACCTGAGGGTTAACTAACTCAAGCAAAGTAAAGCAACAGGATAAATGCCAATACAAATTTAAATTCTACCTGCTCTCTGAGAGAGGCATCCCTGTAAGCAACATCTGATAACAACGTTACCAAGCAGAAGCTGAAGTTTTCTGCAACTGGAAGCAAGCCTACAAAGTAACATATCAAACACTTGAGTACCGTTAGAGAGAGCATGGTAAGAGCAAACATAATAAAGATGATGCAAATAACTCTCATGTCATACAGTTCTGAGGCACATTTCAGATACAGTACAAACAAAATTATAGTATATTCCAGCCACCATAATTTCAGCATGAAGTATTTAAATAATACCTTTAATTCATAAAAACTTCTCCAGGTTTTCAAATACATATAAAAAACAAATTTAATATCTCTCATGAAACAGACTTATTCTTATATTAATTCTAAGAGACAATAAGGGAGCAAAAAATTAAGTATCAGTATCTAACAAAAGCAAAGTATAAACACCTCAGGTTCCACTCTCATGCTCTAATTACTATGTAATCTTCCCCAATCTAGCACTAAGATATATTCAATTCTTTGGAAAATGCAATTTATCATTTAATTTACCACTTAACAGTCAAGCAGGAAAGCTGGGAGGTGTTCAGCTTCCTCTCCGTTTCTAAAGAACAATTAATATTAAGGCTGTCAGATGAGAACCTCATCACAACTCTCACCTCCCTCTATACCTTACCCTGAAGAGACTTATTTATATTTCTTGGCTGTTATTTATTGAGAATGATAATCAAAAATAATAATAATAAAATAACACAGTACAACAACAAACATCACCTCTGCCTTTCCGTGCACTGCTTTCTTCTATCCATTGGACTTTGGGAAGTCCCTTTAAAAGCCGAAGGAGGTAAGGAACCACATTATCTTTGTGCTAAAAAGCAAAATATTATATTTAGAATGGAGACAAAATACTGAAGAATATCATCCCAAGGTACTTAAAAGGAATGAAAGCATTACATTAACCACACACAAAACTCCTTCTAGCGATTACTCCACACACTTCTTGAATATGCAAAACAAATTTCAACATAGGCAAAGGAACATAAACAAATGAATTCAGTGCTATAAACTCAAGCATTTCACTCAAATTAGTAAGTTTATTCTTGATAAAAGTTGGGATTAATTAAGTTTCTGGATATTCTTTCTCCAATTCATGCACTGATTTACAGCAAAGTCACAAAATAATTTTAGGGCAGTTAGACTTTTAGAAATGCCAACCTTTATATACTCTATGAGACCCACCCCTATGGCCTTGTACAAATTACTCTGAACACCCATTTAACAACTCAGATAAATCTACAAATCATAGAATAATATTTTCCTTCCTTACAGAGCTGGATTAATTAAAACTCATGGCTTTGAAAACATTACAAAAATGCTAAGAGGAATGAATACAATTGCCTTAAGTTTCACACTACAAAAAAAGTCTACTATGTGTACAAGCTGAGTCACAGGTGGAAAGACAGGCCAATTCAAACCCTAGTGAAACTGAAAAGCGTGAAGAAGTCTAATGACTTTGGACCCTGGAGCCAGTATATACTTCCTTTCTACTTCAAGAAACAATACCACACACAGTGCTGGAGGACAAAAAAAACCAACAGCTTGTCATATTTAGATACAACAGGGATGCCTGCACACAAAGTCAACCATATAAACTGAGTGTCCTTTAATCCTAGCTAATGCTAAGGCATAATGAGGCTATTAAAACCTGACAGTACAACTCATGCTTCCCCTCAGAAGTCACTTCCCTCCTTTACTACCTCAAATTCAACACTATGTGGTTAATTCATCACCTACCCTATAAAATTTTTAAACAACTGCCTCTGTTTTGTCTACCACCACCTGCAAGCCCACGTAAAATGAATTAATCTTTTCTGTCTCTCCTTAATCTGCAACGACCAAAAAATATAACAGCAGTTTTTGGCTGTGGCAGTGCCACAATTGCTGTCATATGCATCAGTACTGTTCTTGTTTCCTTGTCTCTCCTGCCTGCTCCATCTTTTATTTCTGATCTTTTATCATGCCAACTTTTTAGAATAAATAAGAACAAATTTTCATTAATTGAACTACTGCATTTGAATTCATCCAACTCAAGTTCAGAAGAGGAAGCCTAACAGAGAAAATACCTGAAGATCAGATTCAATTAGAAAGATTCCCAGAGCAATCACAGCATCTCTGCGACGTTCATCAAGCTGAAAAATTCCATGGAAATCCACTGGACACATACAGAGCAGTTTTTGTACCTGAAGAACGATGGAGAACCAAAAAAAAATAAAATAAAAAAATCAGAGCAGTGCAAAGAAGCCAAACAAATGAGTGTTAGAACCGTCTTTCAAAGCAACAACAACAAAACACAATAACAGAAAAACAACTCAGTACTCAGACCTTTGAAAATTCCCAGATGTCTTCTTTTTTCTTTTTTTTTTTTTTTCTTTCTTTTTTTTTTTAAGGACCAGCACTACTCATCACACCCATGTCCCACAGCACCCCAAGCAGAAGTCAGGGCTGCACCAATACACATGCAAGTATTTTCGCAGCACAGAATCAGTCTTGGGGACTGTGGATTTCAGCACTCATCCAGAGCTCCTGCAATTGAAGGGGACAGTGCTCTTTCCAGTTCCTGCAGGACACCCAGCTGGGCCACATTCCCCTCCTTTAAGCATCAGCGTGTGAATAAAAACATCTAAGGCCCAAGAAAAAGAAATGAGTAGTAGATACTGGGAAAATCTACAACTACTTGACATGGGTTGATTTCAGTTTCCTGCAATGCTTGAGTCAGCTTCTTTTCGTATTTCAAAAGAATTTCAGAAACTTTTCAAAGCATCATAATTACACAGCTCACTTACTGATATCATTTAACTCCTACTGTAGTTTCTCACACTGAAGAAAAAAAAAATTAACAACAGGTAATGGAAAGCCAACAGTAGGATATGAAGAAACAGTGCCCAGGGAGGTGGTGGAGCCATTGTCCCTGGGGATATTCAAGAAATGTGGAGATAACAGTATCACAGAATTACTCAGATTGGAAAAGACCTCAAAGATCACCAAATCCAACCGCAGCCTAACCACAGTACCCTAACTCCAACAACTCTCTGCTAAGTCGTATATCTGTGCATCACATCCAAATGGCTCTTAAACACATCCAGGGACGGTGACTCAATCTCCTCCCTGGGGAGATGCGGCACTGAGGGGCACAGCTCAGTGGGCATGGTGGGGCTGGGCTGACAGTTGAACTGGACTGTTTTAGAGGTCTTTTCCAACGATAACGATTCCATGATTTTATGATTTACAGGCGTATGACCAACAACAGGACTTCAGAAGAACTAAATAAAAGCACTGCAGCACCGGGGCGAGAACAGCCACGTACTGTAGCTCTTGGCACAGAGCTGCGCCACACTGTGCACAGGCACCAACCTGTGATGCTGTCTCCTCACGGCCACAGCTCCAAGCGGAGCAGAGATCACAGCAGAAAGCCTCCCTAGACTGAGACGCTCCTACTGAGTTCTACGTTCCGCGGATGTCTATCTCAGCAAGTAACATCACTCTGACTTCACCAAATACTGCAATCGCGACCAGCTCCAACAAGGCCCGGCCCATTGACGCCCCACGAACCCCAGCCCGGGTTTCCTCAGAGCACAGCACTTCCGCTGCAGGCCCACGAGAGCGCCCTCTCAAGCGTGGGCACAACCGCCCGCCCGCCCACGGAGCCCGGCTCAGTCCGCAGCCCCACGTACAGTGACGAGCCCTCCATACAGGCAGCGCCGGAGACTTTCCCTCACAGCACCACGCGCCTCATCCCCGCGACGCGCCTCGCGCCCAGCTCCCACCAGCGCGACAGCCCCCCGCGAGTCACACGCCCCCACCTTCTCCAGCGGCGCCGGGCTCTGCACTGCCAGCGACCGCGCCAGCGACAGCACCGTATTGAAGTAGAAGCCTCGCGCGGTGCCCACACCGCTCCCTCGGCCTGTGCCCGACGAAGGAGCCGCGGTGCCGGCAGTGGTCGCGGCGGCGGTCGCGGCGGCTGCCGCTGCCGTAGCTGCCGCCGCTGCCGCCGCCGCAACCGTCGCGGCCGCCATCGCGCGAGAGACGTCAACGAGCCGCTCGACCCCTCTCGCGAGAGCGGCCGTCTCGCGACATTGCGGATCACCAATCGCGCCGAGAAGATGGCGGCGCCCCGCTCGGAACTCCCCGCCCACCCTCCGGCGAACCGCCCTCCCTCAGCGGAGCGCTCGGCCCGCCCCGGGGAAGCAGTAGTTCCGCCCGGCGCGCGCAGGCGGAAGAGCGGAGCTTCCGTGAGCCGGGGGGGGCGGTTCGCCATGTCGGTCGTCTCGAGGAGCTACAACCCCTTCGATGAGGACGAAGAGGAGACGCGGGGCGGCGTTGAGGCGTGCGGCGCGGAGCGGCAGCGCTACCTGCGGCAGGAGGTGCTGCGCCGCTCGGTCGCCTCTGCCGACAGCACCGCGCGCTCCCTCTCGCTGCTCTACGAGTCCGAGCGCATTGGCGTGGCCGCCTCCGAGGTGGGTCTGGGCCCTTTTGCGGCAGCGACCCGGCGGCGGGACTGCCCCTTTTCTCGGCCTGGGCTGTTCCCGGCCCGGACCTTCCGCCGCCCCGCTCCGCTGTGGGTTTTGATTCTGATGCTTTCCCGTCCTCCGGGCGCTGTCATTGCTTCTCGGCGGTCAGATCAGAGTCAGCACGCCCCTTCGTATCACGGTTTGCTGCTGGTGAAGGCTGGTTTTCAAAGCATGAAATCCCAGTTCGATTCTCCGTACGCTGAGAGCAGAGCTCAGCTGTGTCAGTTTCTTACTGAGTTTAATTAACAGTGCATATACTTAGTTTTCAGCAGCTCTCTGATGAAATAAGAAGTCTGCTGCTTTGTTGTCGATTATGCTCTTGGTTCCACCTCTATTAATCATTTCCTTAATTCTCACGTGCTTGTTTTGGAATGGAGTCTGTGTTCGGGCGTCGCTAATGAGGGCCTTGCTGTGATGTCATCCGGTAATTGGGAGTTGTACTGACAGAGAGGCTTCAGGAGCAGTGCTGGTGGCAGCTCAGCGAGCTCTGCCTTGTGATCTCTGTGTTACTAATAGCTGAAATGAGGAACTAAGAATTGAGTCTTGGCTTAACGTTAATGGTAACTCTGGTAATGGTAACGTTAATGGTAACGCAAGTCCTTGGTTTTGCATTGGCGTTAGCTGAGGACGTCTTCTGTCAGAATGAATCTGACATAATGCCACTGAAATACAAAATAGCACAGCTATGCGTACCAGGATTTGTAACTCCTGCAATGTTAGCATTACCTTAAAACCAATGCTGCAGTAAGAAAAAAATTCTAGCTCTATTTGCTTTCTTTAATCAGTCTGTTTATAAATCATCTTGAACAACCTAGCAATGTGAAAATAGCCTCCCTTGTTAATTTTCAGTTTCAGAACTAGACACAGTTTTTATTCCCTGTTGTAAACCTTTGCATTTTCACTACATTGTCCATTAGGTGCAATATTTGTTCCATCAAGAAGCAATACAACCTGACAGAAGGCCAGCATGGAAAGTGCCTGAATCCCTTTTGTAGTACATACCGAGAAGCTGGTTGTGCAAAAATGAAGTTTTTGTAGCTGGCCAGTGCCATACCTGACTACCAGCTCTTCACTGAAATGCCCCCAGAACAACAGGAGTGAGTGAAAAGGCTGCGTGCCTTTAGGAGTAGCCTGCACAGTTGATAGAGGCTTTTTTTTTTTTTTTCTTTTTTTTCCCTCTTTTCTTGAGCACATTTATTGAAAATGCTTGATGTTTCAGCTTACCTTGGCTTTACTAGCTTCATTTTATCTGTCAATATCCATTAGGAGCTTGTACGTCAAGGAGAGGCACTGAAGCGTACAGAACTAATGGTTGATAAAATGGACCAGGACCTGAAGACTAGTCAAAGGCACATAAATAGCATTAAGAGTGTTTTTGGAGGCCTGGTTAACTACTTTAAAGCCAAGCCACCTGAGAACAAGCCAGAACAGAATGGGATGCCTGAATATTATGGCAACAGTAGGTAAGTAAAATGAAAATGTTATCAGGGCATGATGCTGTTTTCTTGGGTTCAAGCAGGGGAATTACCTGTCATCAGAAATCTTCTGAGAGAATCTGGATCTAGAGCAGTTCTTCTAAAGTAAGCCTTGAAGTGGGACGCAGTGCTGTCATACACTTCTCATTCAGTTACCAGGGTCTTGGCTGTCTACAATGTGCTCTTTGATCCCTCTCCAATTATCTGACTTTAAGAAAGAGGGTTTCTTCTGTTTCCTCGCAGCATCACTAGTTTCATTCATGTGTTTTTCTCCTGAACTCCTCAATTAGACCATTTGCTTTTTTTTCCTTCCCCCATAACATCTCTGAAATGTCACCAGAAAAATCAGAATTAAAAAGTAATGTATTGAATCTGTAAACTCCTGAGATGGTGCCTAGTTCCCTTTTTCCTTTAACTCTGAAAAAAATATATATTCTTTTCCTTATATTTGTAATGGTAACAATAACTTCAGATTTTTATGAATTTATTCACAAGTTAGTTATTTTTTAGAGTCCCCTGAATCATCGTGCTTAATTCAATTGTATTAGGAAATCATGATTTTGCAGCATTGGCACACTTCTACTTAAATACTATGCGTCTTTCTCAACTTTATTTATTAGAAGTTATAAACAGAAATGAATTACTATGTCTTACAGTACATCTCTGTCTTCAGCTGAGAAATTCATGTAAAACATGGTAATGCTGCATGGATTGATTTTTCCTGCTTCCCTTTTTTATTTTCAATTAGAGGAAAGGAACAGGTTGCCTTCAAGACTGCAGATATGGTTTTGTTCTTGATATCAAAGCTTGCACTATTTTCAGCACTAGAGCAACTGATTCTGCTTTTGCTGAATATGTGATAATAATTATTTGTAAGGAGACATGTTGGATCATGTCTAGTAAGTTCTCTTTTGTTTGATAATTTTAATGTCTGTTGCTTCTTAACTGATTTAGAATG
This sequence comes from Excalfactoria chinensis, assembly GCF_039878825.1. Lineage (NCBI taxonomy): Eukaryota > Metazoa > Chordata > Aves > Galliformes > Phasianidae > Excalfactoria > Excalfactoria chinensis. The sequence continues at coordinate 11,650,345 of NC_092840.1, forward strand.
AAGCCTTTGATCCATAAGAGTACTTTATTCTTTCTATTACCAGATTAAAAGAAGCAATGATGTCTAGCAAAGAACAAGACTCAAAATACCAGGAAAGTCATCCAAATTTAAGGCGCCTAAATAATTCAGGTTTGTTTATTTTATTATACTGAATGCCTGTCATCAGAGTGGAGGGAACTTGCTCAGTGGTGAAGGTAGGACCAACTGCTGACTTGTGTTGCTGCCTAACTTCTGGAGACTGGTATCCTAGCATTCCCCATTTGTAGTTCTCTAAGAAATGCTTTCTGATAACATTGATCTCCATTGTTCCATGTAACATTAGGAGCCTGTCCAACAGAGGGCAGAAGTGACTCGTTAGTGGCTTTACCCGAGGGAATGCTAGATGTACATGACATCTATATTCAAATTAAGTTTTGATAGCTTTCTAAAACATGATGATTCTTTATTATATACTTTATTTTGTATTCTTAGCAGATAGTGATTTCAGCAACGTAGATTCAACTTCTCCAGTGCAACAGGATGCCTATCCAAAGAATCAATGTCTGCAAGCTTACCACAAAAAAATTGATAACAACTTAGGTAAGTGAGAAAATTGAAGTTGTTTGACATAGTACAATTTTCAGGTTTTTTTGTTCTCAACCCAGAGAAAATGTTTAAGTAATATATTCACAAGAAGTTTTTTTGTATAATTCATATGAGCTTTAAAAATATTAAAAAAAAACAACAACACAAAAATGCTTGAAGATTGTCTTTCCAAATCATCTACACCAAAAGCATGAGTCCTCTTAGGCCAAAAGCAGTCTTACTAAATGTGAATGTGCAAGCAAATGTCTGGTCTTTGAATGAGGAAATGCTGCTGATGTATCCCAGGATATGTTAATATTTCTTTGAATCATCCCGTGACTTAAATATCATTAGGATAGAATGAGAAAAACAAAACAGCCTTATTAAGATACTAGTAGTATTTAAAACAGTAATGATTCTACTTGACCTCTGGATTAGCGTAGTATGGTACTTAGTACCTCATTATGAAAAATTTACCAGTTATCTTCAAAGATACGTTGAACTTATGAGACTGACAGCTGTATCACAGATGTGTTAAACTGTACATTGATTTGGGCCAAGAGAACTTAAAACTGTGTGCAACTTCTGAAATAAACGTTTTGCAGAAAATAGAACAATTGGAAGGTTCTAAATAATTAATTTGTGAATTTGCTGCTTTTTTTTTTTTTTTCCTCATTACTTCCAAAAACATTCAGCAGGCTTTCTCTTCTTTTTACTGTAGTGTATATACACTAAGTGCCACTTTGCTTACATGTGTCACTATTTAGCAGACCTAGAAAGAGGAGACTGGAAGGAAATCAGAAAGGAGTAAATCAAAGAGAAATAATCAAACATAAGAGTTAGTGGAAGCACATTTGTTCTACTCCCAAATTGCTTGAAACTTACAAGGTTCAGAAGCATCTGTACCAGTCGGAAACACAATAGTGTAATTTTCTTGTAGTCAAATAAATTCAGGAAATTAAATTTTCTCATCTGTGTTAAAAGATTAACTGCTTAAATCTTCAGTGTATTTAGACTATCTCTGCGTGCAGATCAGTTAGGAAAAAAATAGCTTATAGTTAATATTGAGCCAAGAAAAGATGCAGTCCAGTTTTCAACATGATCTTTTAAAAAGAGAAAACTACATTAGAAGGTGCCTCATCATAAAGATTGAATTTCATTTTAAGCATTTAACTTGTAACGGAAATAAAGATATGATTACTTTCTGATTGTAATGCAGAAGCAGTGTTTAAATTTTGCTTCTTGCGTTATTAGAGAATACTTGGACTTAAGCAGTTGTAACTAATATTTTCTAGCTTAAGGTTTTGGGAGAGAGGAAACCCTGTTTGTATCCATTTAAAAAAATATGCTTTCTTCTGCTTTGAGTCCTTATGGTCCATCTCTCCTTTGACAGATGAGATGTCTTCAGGGCTGAGTCGTCTGAAAAGTCTAGCTCTTGGTCTGCAGACAGAAATAGAGGAGCAAGATGATATGCTGGATCGGCTAACCAAAAAAGTAGAGATTCTGGACATCGGTATTAAAAGCACTGATAAAAAAATCCGACAACTTTAAAGATGTTACAGATTTTTGTCCAGCATTAGTTCTTCTCAGTTGTCTTCTCAAGAGATCTCTTTAAAAAAAAAAAAAAAAAAAAAAAAAAAAAAAAAAAAAAAAAAACTTGGATGTTATGTATTTCTTTCTTTTTTTTTTTTTTTTTTTTTTTTCTCCATGTTAGGCTACTGATTTTTGTTGCCATTAGAAGTGTTGCATAATACATTAAGTACCTTTCTAATGTACAAGGGAAAAGTGCATTTCAAGTAAAATTTCTCAGCTCTCTGTTAATTTTTTTTGTATTACTGTGCATTGCGTGCATGGAAGAATTCAGACTACGAAGCTTCAGTATCTCTGGCCTGAAAGCCATGATGAGAAAATTAATTATATTTTGCCTTTTTAGTTCCAAGAGGGGTGGGAAGAACAGAATGTATTCCTTGGTTCAGATCAAGCATTGCAAATTCTGTTTATCTGCAGTTATTTAATATGCTGAAAAAATGCCAATTTCCAGCTGTACAAATAATTCTGAAGTGACTGTCTTCTGGCATTTTTGGGGTTTAAGGAGCTAACTGTTCTATGAAAGGTGTAAGAGATTAACTGTCAAGAGTGTAATGCAAGAATGATAAAATTATGTGCTTGTTCCTGTTCCCAAGATAGTTTTCTGATAAGCAGTGGTATTTATGACTGGATCGCTGGATATTATCAGCTTTATGCTATTTTCAGTAAAGTTCGGTAAGGGTATGTTATGGTTTGCAAGAAATGTTGATTGGCAAGTACCAGAAAAGTTTGGGTAACAAAGTCACAATTTATGTATGTGTACTTCCTAAGATTCTTGTATAGAATTTGTCACCGTCTGCTCTCATTTTCTGCCCTTTCTGAACTTAGTTCTGTAGGTGGTTAGTTTCCATTTTAGAAATGGAGAGTTGGTCTGATGCTGTGCAAATGGGTGGTAGGAAGTCATTCCCTAATCTAATATTTGTTTCAGACAGAGGTGATTAGGGAGTGAGCAGATGTGTTCTCCTTGAATACACCTTGTCTGCTTTTAAGAAGCTCAACTATGATGCACATACTCCTACATTGGCTCTAGCAGGTATAAAAAGTTCCCACAGAGTAGAGTAATTATAGTTCCACTCCAACCTGAAGACATCAACAATGAGAACTAGATGTTTCTTTTGGAAACAAGTAATTTCAGTTTGCAGAAAACCTGTGTCAGTATTGCAATACTTGCTATTGCAACTGACAGTGGAAGGCCAAGAAGAGAGTCACCTTGTGCTGGTTCAACATTATTTTCCAGATTAAGATAAGTAAGGTGTTTAGAACCACCAAGCTTGTATTTTTCATGAGTATCACGTTCATACTTTTTTTTTTTTTAAATTCTTTTTTAAAGGAATTCGCTACATTGTCTTGCTACAAAGTTCACCCAATAGGCTAAAGAGACCTAAGAAAACTTGACTCTTTCTTGACTTACTATGTCTCTAGAGAATTCAACTGTAAAGACAGATGGATCACAAAAAAAAGCCAAAACAACTCACTTCTAAGGCATAGTGTTATGAAAAGTACATGGTAGAGTTGTGAATTAGATTGAAGGTGAGCTTCTGTTTCTCCTAACCTTGTTACTATCACTGATTTAGTCCCTAAAAAAGATGCACTTGCAGAAACTTAAAACTGCGTGAGCTCTTGATCATGGAAAGCATTGTTTGCTTTTGCTTTAAGGTATCATTTATACTAATATGAAGTCTTGAAAGAATGTTGATGTTGTCATCTGCCTTTTTGCTCAATGTCATAATTAATTTTCTTTAACTATCAAAGTAGTCATGAATTATATGATCTGATGCCTTGAGAAGGTTTAGAGATTTATTTATTGTACTAGTCATTAGTTATGAAAATCTGTTGAGCACCTCAATGAAGGAATATTGCAACTGTGATTGTATTTATATTGATTATATATTTGACTCACCCATTTTGTTAATAGGGTATAAGGAATGGTGTTTTTACTTATCCCAGTGCTGATTAACAGAAACATTTGCATCTTTAAAAGGATTTGTAAGATCTGTCAAGAGCATAGGATATTCAACAACAACCAACCACCACAGTAAAATAACTCACTGTAGGTTGAAATCTGCCCTCATTTATATGCAAATATTTGAAAATTAAGTTTATTCTAAAGTCAGACTTCAGTAACTTGGATGTAGATTTTTTTCCCCACTAAGTTTGGGTTAGTGGAGAAAAAATGTAGCTAGATCTGGTTTTGTTACATGAAATAAATGCAGAGCTTGATTCCCAGCTAAAATTGAATGATGTCTTAACAGTATGTTGTCTTTTGAAGTCAGCAATTCTGTTTTTTAGTCTAAGTTTATTCAGAGAATGAACTCAAGAGTTTAGTTGTATCAGCATTGCTAAACATTTTGTGCATCCTGAATGACCCTGATGGCCTTGAAAACACAGGCAAAGAAGGGGAGTAAAAGCAAATTTTTTAAATCCCTATTTTTGCTTTGATAATCCGAGCAGACTAAGATCTCCAACATATGGAGGTTATACGTAAGTCTGACGTCTTGTGTCTAACAATTTAATTTGCTATCTCAGCAACATGTAATGCTATAATGTGATGGGGAAAGCACAGCAACAATAGCAGGGTGACAAAGTCTTTGGCTTTAGTAAATGAGAACAAGCCTCAACACAGCAGCAGAAAAAGGGAAGGGGGGGGAGGGAAGGAACAGCTGCTTACCTTCTGAAGGCCTCAGGAAGGAAAAGATCTGCAGCAAAATACCCTTACCTCTACTGCCAACCTTTAAATTAGGTCTGGGAATGGGTAGATCCTGGCTCTAACTCTTCAGGTCACTCAGGTACATTGTATCTACCTGAGCTGCTCTAGGATGGCTCTGACTTCCATCAGGTGTTCTATCACTGCTTCAAGCTATGACTTAGCATTTCTGCTACATGTTGTTCTTTTCTTGTTACTTAAGCTTTTTTGTTCTGTTTTGCTTAGTAGCCTTTTTAAAAAGGATTATTTCATGTGTTGAGTTTCCTTTCTTAGGGGAAGAAAAGTGTTTATGAGAATGATGAATATTTGCTACAAACTGAATTACCTTTCTCAACTTTCATGTTTTATGTTTTCTGCTGATTTACATGAAAAAACAACAGTATTTTGTAAGCATGATTTTTTTTTCCTTGTTAGAGTAACTTTTTCTCCTGCAGGAAGGTGGAAATTCTGAGGCAGGAAAAAAAAAAAAAAAAAAAAAAAAAAAAAAAAAAAAGCACTACAATCTTTGTATTTCCAGGAAATGTCATTTTATATATATATGTAATGAAGGACTTTCTGTAACTTTCCATACTCTCTTCTGTGATGAAGTACAATTTTATTTCTTTTTGGGTACTGTTGAAAAATTTACTTTATATAAAGTATAGGACCTTCAGCAGACTCAAGTGCTAACTTGATAACTTAAATTGTTTTGCCTATATGTTTGTGTTGGCATAAGAAATTGATGTTCTTGCAGCAAAATAGCTCTAATTAGTATTATTCCTATTGGCTTAAGTAGAAAGCCTAATACTAAGGTCAGAGTAAGAGAGGAAAATATTAATTTCAGTCTTCTTTGTAAAAGAATACGTATTGTTTCTCAGAAAGTTTGCTAATAAATTTTGAGGAGTTAAACGCTGGGAACTAGCATACACTTTCTAACATATGTGTAATAGGCTATACACTAAAAACAAGAAGGAGGAAAAAAATGGGGGTGGGGGGGAATAGTCAGATACGTTTACTAGTTTCCTCTGTGTGTATCATTTGAAGTTGCTTGAATGTAACAAATTATGCATAGCTGAATTTTAGTCCATACTACGAAGATGTGTTACTGTGTCTGAACTCATGTCTTACTGAAATCACTCAGACACTGTACTGTGCCCTATTGGGGTGTAGCAAGTGTGCCATCCAACATTTCAAAGAGAAACTACTGCCTTTACTTGGGTTATATATAAATGCTCTCTATGTGAATCCGGTCTTTCCCGAAAGAAGGTTTTACAGTTGTTGGTGGTGTTTTTCGTTGTTGGTTTGATTTCTGATATGTGGAAATTATCTGAAATATTTTGCTGCCTAATAGCTTTTGTGAAGTGATGGTGTTTGTTAAATGACTAAATAGAAAATATAGCCACTGCATTCTGAAAAGATAAACCTTTATAGGCATTTTTAGAAGCATAATGTTATATGGAGGAGGTGTATTGGGTTTAACTGTGAAATATATTGAGCTTGTTAGATATATATATCTATATAGATAGATATATATATCTATGTATATAGATATAGATAGATATACAGGACTTTACCTCTATGCCACCCAAGTATATCATTTGCTTTTTCTTTTATTTAAATGTTAAAATGGACTGTAATTTAGAAGATTGAATTAAAGAAGTGGTAAGCTGGTTAATAAAGATGCTTATTATTAATGGAGAGATTTTGCATTTTCCCCCCCCCCTTCCTTTTTTTTTTTTTTTTTTTTTTTTTTTTTAATTACAACTTCAGATATTTCCTTCCTGTAGTAAAATCCATTAAATTCCTCAATCTATTCTGTAAATTTTGAGTAAAAATGGAAATTAGTTTGGAGCTGGTGGGTTTTGTTTCCTGAGCATAAAAAGAAGACATTACTTAACTCTTGAGTAGATTTTCTTAGATAGTGAAAGTGGAATGCAGATAAGCATTCGTTTATGTAAAATCTTTACTTGCAAAGAGGAAATAGTCCAAGATGTTACCTGAGGAGTAATCTTGCCATAGTTCCTGGTGTTATCAAGAATACAATAAACTGTATGCAGGAAGAAGACAAGTAGGGTAGGAGTAGGACAAAAATAACTGTACCATCTTGAAAACTTAAAGGGGTCCTGTATGGTCCCAAATTTTGTGATGGTGAAAGTTTTCAGCTGTCCTCATTGCTGTCCTCCTTGGCATCTTAATTCTAGATGATCTTTCATTTTCCTGTGTATTGATAGTAAATCTATTCATTCTTTTAATGATTAACAATCATTTGCCAATGGTGAGTTCTGCCTGCATGACAGTACTCTTAAAAGCTGCTAGATTTTCTATTGCCTGGAAAAAACTTTTGCTTGGCTTCAGTGTGTCTCATAGCCTTCACAGCTAATATTGAATTGAGTTCAAATAATGTGAGCACTAAAATCTGGCTTGCTTACCCTGGGATTTGAGCCTTAGATTTCTCTTAGAATATGTGTCTAACGCTAGAATTTGTTTGCATCTATGAAATATCCATCTGCTATACAGGGATTGATGGGTAGTATGATTGAATGTGTTTGCCTTCAGAAATTACCTTGTGTGAGATAACATAGAAGGATGGTAATGCAGTCTGTGTTTGGCTTCCAGCAGGCTCCCCAGTAACATCAGTTCAAATTTACTGCATACAACACTCACAAGGACAGTCTTTATTACCCTGTTTTCACCATTGTCTTCTGTTTGGATTGGCCAATCTGTTTGTATTTTTGCCCACTGATCCTCTTGAGTGATGATGACAGGATGTTCCTTTCCTCTTTGAGTGATGTCTAAGCAGAAAAGCAGCTAAGAAACCCAGCAAGTGATGTACAAACATCACCCCGCAGGGATGGTGACTCTGATGCCTCCCAAGGCAGCCTGTTCCAACATACTACCACTTCTTCTGAGTATTTCCTAATTCTTCCTCCAGCGGGACCTGTGTCCCCGTGCCATCTGCTCAGGGCTTTCCCAGCACCTGCAGCCCTCTAGATTCCCCCTTAGGCTGCGTGGGGTGCCCCCCACTTGAGAGGTCTCCAATGGGGATCAAGGTTTTAAATATCAGAAAGCTCTGATTTACGGCTTGCGACGGACTCTCAATCCTCAGTTACTCCACAGATTTCCAGTTCGCGATGTCATATCGTGGAAAGATCTGTGTTTCCACTTCAAAGCTCAGCGGCGGGGGCTCCACAACACACCCGACAGCCACCCTTCAGCTCCTGGCAGCTCCTCGCCCTCCTCGTCAGCGGCGGCGGATAGCGCTGACCGCAGAGCAGCGCCGTTACCGGCCCCTGCCGCGAATAGAGTGGCGGAGTGAGGAGTGAACGGGACAGACCCCCGCCCGTTTCCGCCGTACGGAGCCGGGGAGGGGGCTGAGTCACGGGGCGCTGCGGAAGAATATTGCACTTTGACAATCCAGAACGGAGGACCCCCCAGTCCTAGCAGCTGTTTCCCCGCTGCTCAGAGGGAGCCATGGGGATGGAAAGGACGTGGTGGGCTGACGGGCAGGCGAGAGGCGAGGGAGAGAGAGAGAGAGGAGCGGGAGAGGAGACGCGGCGGAACGGGACTATTTGAGAAGACCCTGGCAGAGCTTGAGAGGAGCGGAGTGATCCCACCGTCGGAGTGAGCGGCCCCGCGAGGCAGACAAGGGCGGCGGGGCGCCTTCTCTGTGCGGGTAGTGCGCTTGCGTCGTTCCTCGTTTCCATCTCTTCCCCGCCACCCCTTCTCCGTGCTGTGTGTGGGGTGCAGCGGTGCCTTCTCATCCGCTTTACTTCCATCTCTTGCCCCTCGCGCCCCTCCCCGCCCCCGAGGAGCTCTCCTCCAGCCATGGCTCAGATCCTGCCCATTCGCTTTCAGGAGCATTTCCAGGTGAGCTCAAGGGAAGAGGGAACACGGGGAAGGGGCTGTTCCCTTCTGTCCCTCCATGCGCCTCGGAGAGGGGCGGCCGTGGCCTAGTCTGGGGTGGGGGGAGCTGTGTGGTGCGGGGCTGCGGAGCGCAGCGCCCCCGTCCACCGCCGGGCGCTGTTTGTGCAGAGTCACTCGGGGCCGCTCCGGGAGGGGTGAACGGCTCCCTCTGCTTCTGAGTCGTCTCTCGGGGTTTGCGGGCCTTTACTCTTCTCCACAGCAACCGTCAGCCTCTGGATTTCGGGAAGCCCTGTGGCTGCAGGCTGGGGGTCGGGTTCCTCGGGGGCCTCTGCCTCCCTTCCAGACATAACGATATGGAAAAGGGAAAGAGCCCTTCCTCAAAATGACACAGTTCTGTTCCTGATGGTCTATGAGTAGCCATCGGTGCTGGAAGAGGTCTGTCACTAATGGATGCCGTGCAGCCAAACCGGTTTCTCTGTTCCTTCATAATCTGGTGCTAAGGAAGGGTTGGAAAAGGAGTGGGGGAACAGTAGCCTGCAAGCATGCAGTGTAAGGCAGGAATTAAAGGAATCTGCTAAATGAATGAGGGAACAGGAAGTAGAGTTGGCAAGTCATCCTGCCTTCTCTGCACAGCCTCCTTCTGTCAAAGCAGTCTTCCATCTCAAAGTATGAACTGTGGCCCCATCATCTAGGAGACTTGGTTCTGTTGCAGGCCTTGCAGCTCAGGAAATAGCCATTGCCTGCTCTAGCTCCTTCTTGGGGAGGGTTTTTGGGTGACTGTGAGAACTGCCCTGGTCATTCTGGGAGGAGAACAAAATGACTGGGCAAGCAGGTTCCAGAAGTATCTGCTCTGTGCCAGTGGGAGCACGCACCTGCCTCCTCTCAGGAGGTTGAGAGTTTGATATGGTGAAGAATTACTCCTCCTCTCCCCTTAACTCTACAGGATAGCAGTGATTGCTGTAATACAATTAATTCATGGCAGCTACAGGGCAGCTGTCTGAGTAAGAAATTGGGGATTGGGACATTTTTTATGTCAGTCTCGCCTTAGGAAGAAACATTTGGTTCTCACAACTTAAAGCTAGCAGATGTCACTGATCCTGATGGTTGTTTTTGGCTGTGCAGTGACAGTGAGTGGAAGTTATGCTTAATGTTATAGGTACAGTGTCTTGCTTTGCAAATTACACAGCTGTTTTTGAGGACTAGTTTTGTCTTGCAGCACTGTCCGTGTGAATATTAGAGCACTTCTGGTTTGAGTCAGGGGCTAGTAGCTTCCCCAGGGAGCCCTACTGAAGTCAGATGCTATTTTTTGCCACCACCTGCTTTTGCTCCTAAATGTTTTGATATTACTGGGAGGACTGAGCCTGTGCTGGAGGGAGACTGCACAGGGGAGCATGGGAAACCTTAGGACCATGCCACTGTGTGGAACTGGATTGTTCTGTGGGAGCAAATTGGGAAGTACCCTGTGCATGGTAGGGAGAATCTTTGAATGGATCATCTAATTGTGTCATCATTGGCACAGAGGAACATGTTTGTATAAGGAGTGGCTCTTTTTTAAGACAAAAGTGTAATTGCAGCTGTAACTAAACCCTGTGGTCCTGTGGTCTTGCATGCTTCAGCTGATGTGTGCTTCCTTGATGTCCTGTGCCTGTCAAGATGGGAGCAACAGCAGGAGGGCTGACAGTGTGGAGACATGTTGTCCAACAGCTATATACAGTTGGGCATGTTGTTTTAGCTTTATATAGCCACACAAGCTACATAAATGCTTTAAGAAATCGCTACGATGTTCTTAGTTTGTGTTATGATTTAAATGATATGTTGATATGTTCTTACAGAGCTGCTAGTAGGTAGTGCTTAATATTCAGATACCTGTAGCCTCTGTCCAAGCTTTACTCTTTTGTAGTGGGATTGAAATGACTGTTGATTGAAACCTCTGGAAAGTGTTTCCACTAGAGCTGTGTGGTGCTAAGCTGAAGTGGGATATTTTCTGAACCCCAGAGAGATTTTGAATTCATCAAGCTATGTGAGCTCCAGCATTTAACTGATGATATGTCCCAAGTTTTTCTTATATAGTACTAAGCAGACAGTAAGTTAGTCTTAAGAACTTACTGAGAGAGAAAGGGGCTGAGTTTGAAGACTTTGTATCAGTGTTTGAGTTGGTCTTTGCTGGCTCGGTCTAGATCACTGTTTTTCTGCAGAAAGAGAGTTGCACTAGAAAGATCATTGTTTAGTAAAATTCTCATATAAAAGCATCAGTAAACTGGAATGGGAAAAGATTATTGAATTTCAGATGAATAGTCAGATTCCATCCTACCTGTGGCATTTAAATAATATATCCCTGGGTAATTTTTTATCATTACAGGAGTTATCAGTATCTTAACATTCTTAAAATTATGTTTGGTGGGCAGTGATCTAATCTAGCCTGTAGATATATTAGATATGTGTTATTTGAGTCATTCAGCATGATAGTGAAGAAGCAATGCTGGCTGAATATTCCTTTCTTATGATTGTAAAGGGTATCTGTTCCTGTTCTTATGTGTAGTCATAATGAACATGCTTGTTGAACTGCTTCCATGGAGTACGTGCCCTCTGATAAGGGTGCTTACTGTTGTGCTGATGGAAGTAAATCTGCAGTGCTTTCAAATTGCTAAAATAGGAAGCTGTTTTTTACTAACTGAGGCATTACTTACATGACCATCCTTTAGGAAGTACTAATATTTTTGCCTTAAGAAGTTTACTGACTAGCCTAGTAAGAGGCAGCAATAGTCACACAACATGTATAGTTAGTTTCTGGAACTTTCTGTAGATATTATAGCAGTTAGAACTGGAAGTTATGCCAGAATTTGAGGCAAAAACTTATTCCTTAGTAAATATATCTTAAGTATTTTGGTTCTTCAGTAGGGACCAGATTTTGAAGAGGTTAAGCTTGGGTTTAAAGCTGAACTTGAGCTAGACTAACACCTCAAGATTCTCCCTGTACAGAGCGAGTGTCAAGTGGCTGTTATGAAGACTGTGACAAGCTGGAGCACAGTGTCTGAGAAGAGTCATTGGAGAGGCTGTGCTTCTACTTCGGTGCTCTGAGTTAGGGTTAATTAAATTAAAAGCTTGGTTGTCCTATGGTTAAATCACTTGTGACACTTCACTTTATCAGTCTTTCGTCATAGGTTATATTTTGGTAGATGAACTGAGATCGTGCCTAACACTGAAGTATGAATATGTACTTTTCAATGAGAGGATGTTTTCAAGTCTAGAGCATATAACCAAGAACACTGAATCTCAGGGACTATCGCTTATCCTCCTTGTTCAGGGTCATAGATGACTTGTCTACAATTTATGTGTTTATTGGGTAACAAAGTTTCTGTATTACTTGAATCTTCATAATGTGGAAACATTTTCCCTTACTGATACAGAAACCTGTAATAGCTACATGCTCCCTGGATAGTTCTTGAGGCTCTAGTCACAAGTTGCTTCTGATATTTTAGTGTCTAAACTTTGATAACCTTTTGGCATGAATGGCACCTACTTCTGTTTAGTAGCTTGTATAGGAGTATGTACCTGTAAACTGAGGAGACAGCTGAATGGGTCTTGATTATTGTGCTGACATGTTCGTTCCACCTCCAGATATCTTCTTACACATGCATACATTTAGCTTGTATCGCATTACTGGAGCTTGTGTATGTCAAGATTAGCAACTACTAAGCTGAATATCTCTTCTTCAGAAAGCTGAAGAGAAAATGATTCCTGAGTTTTTTCTTGGATGCAGCTCCTTGGGTTTGTCACAGTTACTGTTGCATGTAGTTTACAACCATACGAAGTTGCCGCATGAGGCACAGCTAAATCTGAGATATCGCAGACCAGCTGAAAAGCTGAACCACCTTCGCTACTGCCTCTCCTTGCTAACTGACACTGGAAATGGGTGGAAACAAAGTTAACACAGAAGGATGAAAGTGGGAAATCTAGGCATCTACTCAGTGATACAGAATGACTTGAAGTTGCCTTAAGAATAGATACTTTGTCATGTGCCTGAACTCAAGCGATGTTTGATTTGACCATGAATGGGGAGGAGGGGTCTGTGCTGAAATCCCTGCTTGTTCTGTTTGTCTAAGTGATGTGACTTTTTGGGCAAGGAAAGATGGAATAAGTGGTTATTGTAATATGTTTTTTCTTAGTTTGCAATAGAAGAATTAAGTTCAGAGAAGCTGGATGAACAAGTCTATTTATAAAATTAGGCCACTGAAAATAGTGCTGAACTGTACTATTTGTGCAAACAGTTGCACTGCATTCCTACGAAAGCTATGAGATAACCTGGGAACTTTAGTGCTGGTTTCTTTGAGACCATGGGAGAAGAAGGAAGAGGTTGGATAGCAGAAGCAGCTGCGATTTAAAACTAAACAAAAAAAAAAACCAAAAACACCTACAAAATAACAACAGCAGCAAACAAAACACGCAAAAACATAAACAAAAAAGGTAAATTTGGTATGACTGTAACTTAGGAGTTCCTATTGTCTCATGACAGCTTTGTTTTGACTATGTCTAGAGGTTTATCTGAAACTTGAATCAGCAAATATCACTATGGTAGCATATCATATTTAGGTTGATGTAACAGAAAGGTATATTTTAACAAGTCATGGTAGCTGTTAGCTGGTAAAAAGAGTCAGAAGTAGCATAAATGTTGTATAAACACAAGCTAGGACTGTAATTCCAATGCACTTGGAGGTTATTCTGTGCTTCAAGGGAAGTAGCTGGTGCTAGACCAGTCTCAAAGGAAAGGAAGAGGCATCTGAGTTATTCTAAACTGAAGTGGGAATGCCTGAACCTGCTAGTCACAGAATTGCCAAGGCTGGAAAAGACCACCAGAATCATCCACTCCAATCATCCACCTATCAACCGTGTCCCTCAGTACAACATCTAAATGTTTCTTGAACACCTCCAGGGTTGGTGGCTTGGCTATCACCTCTTCCAGCTCCTTCAGCACCCTCAGGTGGATCCCATCTCACCTCATGGACTTGTTTCAGCCCAGGTGGAGCAGTGGGTCTCTAGCAGTTTCCACCTGAATCAAGAGGGTTTTATTCTGCTCCCCATCTGAGTCTTCCAGGTCAGGAGGGTAGGGTACCCTGAGGATAACTGGTCTGGCTTTTAAAGACAGATGTAAAGAAGGCATTGCTAATCACGCGGTTTGTCTCCAGATGAAAATAAGAGCTGGCTTACATCTTGGTTTTTAGTCCTCTCAGTACTATGAAGCTAGAACATGGTATTCTAGCTTTGCCAAGGTAGACATGGTGAGGTCTCTGCAATGAAAGACAGGCCCTGGAGTGAAGTATGTTTTTCATCTAGCTATTGCTTTCTCAGCTTTCCTTTTCCTAAAGAGATGATGTGGAGTTGAAGGTTGTGAGGGAGGATCAAGGACTTAAGTCTGCTTCTCTAATTGTACTGTAAGTGCTGTAGATGTTGTGGTTAGGTATTTCTGGCATCTTCAGGCAATTGCTTGGGAAGGAACTCAGCATTACAACCTAACGTTGGTATGCTTGTTACGGTATGTTTGAGCAGAGAAGCTGAGGTAAAACCTGTGAAGAGAAGTGGTACTAACCTGATATTTACCAGTTCCTGAATATACTCAGATCAATGTAACAGTCTGCATTAGGCTGTGGTAATTGAACTACCGGTGCTCCCTTAAATGTCATGAGAATACTGCAATATTGATTCCATCTAGAGGGAGAAGGAAATGATGAGATGAGATACCAGGAGGGGATCTTATATGTAGGGACTTAAGTTAGACAGATAAATCTTCATGATAAGGATAATAAAGCACCATTCTCTCTTTCTAGCTCCAAAATTTGGGCATTAACCCAGCAAACATTGGATTCAGCACCCTAACAATGGAATCTGACAAGTTCATTTGCATCAGGGAGAAAGTGGGAGAGCAGGCACAAGTAGTAATAATTGACATAAGTGATCCAACAACACCCATCAGACGTCCAATTTCTGCTGAAAGTGCCATCATGAATCCAGCCTCTAAAGTAATTGCACTAAAAGGTGAGTAACCCTCTATTCTTGTAATGTGAAACCTACTATTTAGCTTCATTACTGCTTGTCTATGCTCTGAAGCATAAGAGCTGTGTAAGATTTATATGAAGAAAGTATAGTGAAATGTCTTGCCTGAGCTTGCATGCTATATTTTGTTTGTGAATATTTCAGTAATCTTCTAATACTGAATTACATCAATCAGACAGCTATAATTTGATATCTCAGTGCTGCTACACAAATCAGATTTTCCTCAAGTAGTATGCTTAGATAGTTTTTTAACTACACCTTGTAGTTAGTGAGAATGTCTTTGCTTGCCAGTTGTTGGTTGGAATGCCACGTAAGTGTCTGTAAAGACTCTGCTTCGGGGCTGGAGGAAGTTAGGGGTTGGGAAGGGTTTCTGTTTTTGTACAAGTCAAGAATCGAAGGACACTTGGGTGTGATGTGGCACCAACCCTGCCTTTACGTTCACCAGAATACCAGTCTAAGCAGAATTGTAAGTAGGCAAGCTACAGGGTGGCTATTACAGTAATTGATCAATGACGTTTCTTGGGTTTTGTCATACCAGCTGGGAAAACACTTCAGATCTTTAACATTGAGATGAAAAGCAAAATGAAAGCCCATACCATGGCAGAGGAGGTGATATTCTGGAAATGGATATCTGTGAATACAGTTGCCTTGGTGACAGAGACAGCAGTCTACCACTGGAGCATGGAGGGAGAATCTCAGCCCCAAAAGATGTTTGACAGGCATGCTAGTCTTGCAGGCTGTCAAATCATCAATTATAGAACTGATGAGCATCAAAAATGGCTGTTGCTGATAGGAATTTCAGCACAGGTAAGATACCTGGAATTATCCTGAGCAATTTTGCAGTGTGATAACTTTGTTCTGCTTTTCTTCACTTATAGCTGCTATAATTTCTTAACTTTAGTTTCTGTACTTCAAAGCTTCAAAAATACCTGTTTTGAAGAATAACCTGTCCTTTAACATGATTAAAACATTGGAGGAGGGGATGAGAGGCAGTTGTCTCTTTTTAGTTAACTGTCCCTAAGGTCTTGTTCTATAAATATTTGAAATGTTATCCTCTGAAAGCTGACTTTTTTCCTTTTTCCTCCAGCAAAATCGTGTGGTTGGTGCAATGCAGCTGTACTCTGTTGATAGGAAAGTCTCCCAACCTATAGAGGGCCATGCAGCAGCTTTTGCAGAGTTCAAAATAGAGGGAAATGCCAAACCTTCCACCCTCTTTTGTTTTGCTGTGAGGAGTCCTGCAGGAGGCAAGGTAATGTTTACAACCATTTTCTTGTTTTGGTATAGCGTAACTCATTACTAGTAGAACTACAGCAATTGCATTGTTCAGCTGACATAGAACAGTATACGTATATATGAACTGTATACGTAATTTATTCAGTTGGTATGCATATGCTTTATTTAAGTGGAATAGAATCAAACATAGATGTAATAAGAGCTGAGATCAAGGTTTTCAAGCATCAAGTTATGCTCACATTATGTTTTGTGTAATGAAATCAAGTCATCAAGCAGCCTTTTGTGTCTAGAATCTAGTATAGAAGATACTAGATAAGCCTTAGCACCGTGCGTAGGTTTGCGTCTGACTGGTAGGTTCAACAACTGTTCAATATCCTACAACATTTGTTAGCAGTCTGTGTAGGGCAGAGGTCACGTTACAATTTTTTTATTCTTTCTATTCTTGTATTATACAAATTGTTGATAAATTGGCAAATCTCACTCAAAACACCTGGAACAGGTTGAGTGTCTTGAAATAGGAATATACAGTATGCTTTTATAGAAACATATTATTTAGCTTTTCCTGGTATTCGCATTATTAAGTTTTGGAGAACTTATTCTTTTTCCTCTCATAAAAATCTGGAGCACAGTTCCCCCGTGTATTTCTTCAGGACTGGACAGATATTTAGCAGCCAAGTGTGACAGATGACTTCATGAGCTTATCTGAAGATTGAAACCTCTTTCATGTGACTGGACTTGCCAGCAATCTTGACACATAGTCTTTTTCTTCTTAGCTTCACGTAATTGAAGTGGGTCAACCATCTACTGGGAATCAGCCATTTGTTAAGAAGGCTGTTGATGTGTTTTTCCCACCCGAGGCACAGACAGACTTTCCTGTGGCAATGCAGGTAAATGCTTGACCAAAGAATCAAATTGGTGTAATAGTCTGGCAAGTAGCAGGCATCTGTAATTTTAAAAAAAAAACAACCACCAAACCACATTTTCTACAGTTGCTTTGCTGTTGTTCTTTCTAGCTTTGGAAATGGTGTTCATGAATTTATGGGAGGCTTACTAGACGCTAAAACAGTAACTCTCACACAAATACATAGACTATATTTATCTGAATATGTGATCTTTGGTTGCGTTAAAAAAAAAAAAAAAAGACAAAAAAAAGCTACAAAAAAACCCACCTGTTTGCCTTCTGGTAGGATGTCTCTGACATTGGTTGAATCTCTCTTGAACAGGTAAAAAGTTTGACAAGCTTCTGCTCTGTCTTAATAACAGCAGTTTGAAAGCAACTAGATACCAAGTATTGAAAGCAGTTTGTCAGAATAGTAGTACTCGTGAGTTCTTGACTAATCTGATAACACTCGTTGATAGCAGAATAATTCTGGTTTTTTGTTGTTGTTGTTGTTGTTATTGTTGTTGTTTTTGTTTTTTTTCAAGGCTATTGAACTGTCTACTGAGGGTCAGGGTTTTAGATGTGAGTATTACAATGCCTGAGGTAACTGATTGTGAAAGTGGCATTTCATCTACAGTAAATGTCATAAGACAAATGGAATGGAGAGCCCTATATTAGTCTACCTCCTGTAGTAGCAACACAAAAAAAAGATACCTTAGGATATTAATGGGGAATTTTTTAGGAAAAGAACATGACTGGTTACTTCAACAGACCAAACTTTGCTTAGCATATGAAAAACAAACCATCTTGGCGCATACAACTGCTGTCCAATCTTAGACCAGCTTTGTGAATAAACCAAGAGAAGTCTTAACAAACTGAGGTAAACAATGCAAACTGTATGTGTGACAGGCTTTGTGGGCTCTGAGGACTTGGTCCAATGTGGAAATACTTCAGTCTAAATACAGTCTTGGCTTGAAAGCCTCCTTGACTTTGAGACTTGACAGCTAAACAGTAGTCCTCAGCAGCTGGTTTAGGTTCTGCTAGTGCTTTTGTCGGTTCTTGCTGGAAAACAGTGAGATTATCACACAGGATTTCTGAAAAGAAACTTGTACTGGCATATCTGACCTGAATACTAGTTATGCCCAAAGTATATCCCTCATCCTCGCTCATCCTTTGCTGCACGTGAATCTTAATTTTCCTTCAGCCTATGTTCAGTAGAGGTATGGCTCTGAATGGCCAGGAGAGCTATCCATCACTCTGAATTTGTAATGAAGAAGCCTGAAGCTGTATTTGTTCCTAGTGTTAGTGCAAAGGCGTGTCACTGCAGTACTGTCTTGTGACTAGGCTAAAGGCAGTTGCTTTAACTGTCACTGTGTTAGTCTATACTAGTTAAATATTATCTTTTCACAGATTGGAATTAAGCACGGTGTTATCTACCTGATCACAAAGTATGGATATATTCATATGTATGATTTGGAGTCTGGAGTTTGCATCTACATGAACCGTATTAGTGCTGACACTATTTTCGTCACAGCTTCTCATGAACCTACCTCAGGCATTATTGGTGTCAACAAAAAAGGACAGGTAACTAATCCAGCAGTCTGTTTTTAACTCTTCTAAGGCTGAGATGGAATGTAAGTAAACCTGATGAATGACTTGATGCAACAAACATAATTGAAGGGATCGAGTAACTACTTGATTTTTATTCATTTTTAAATCTCTCCTAGCACAGACTGCTTGAGAAGGAGAAACTGACTACTGACTTGTTTTCTTTTTGTATAATGCTTCTGCTTCACTGACAGGCTGAATAGATATTCAGTTGTTGTTTTATTTACAGTAGTTGGGGAAAGGACAGTAATTCTTAGATACGCCTTTTATCCTTTTCAGGTGCTTTCTGTATGTGTTGAGGAAGACAACATTGTGAACTATGCTACAAATGTTCTCCAGAATCCTGACTTGGGTCTGCGTATGGCTATACGTAGTAATCTTGCTGGTGCAGAGGAATTATTTGCCAGAAAGTTTAATACACTGTTTGCTCAAGGAAGCTATGCAGATGCTGCTAAAGTAGCTGCATCTGCACCAAAGGTGAGTTATTCTAAGGGTAGAGGTTAGGAGCCATCTGGATTGCCTTAGCTTAGTTGACTTGCTTAGGTCACTTTCACTTCAGCACTGAAGAGCTAAAATGCTTCAATACTAACCTAAGTTGTCTGTAGTTCACTTCATTGTTCTGTCTAATATATTCTCCTGTATACCATCGAGGAGCATCTGCCATGCTTTTCCAACACAGTCTTGACTTTGCTGTGGGCACTAACTTCTTGCTAGAAGATATTTGGTTTAGGATTGATTAAAATCTCTACCCTGAAAGATTAAGAATAAATTCTTCAGTGTATAGCTGAGCTTAACACCTGCTTTGGTTTTTTGTGGTTGTTGTTTTTTCCTCTAAGGCTATTCAGCTTTCGCATATTAAATGTTACTTCTCTGTATCATGTGCCTTTATAGGGAATTCTACGTACCAGTGACACAATCAGGAAGTTTCAGAGTGTGCCAGCTCAGCCAGGCCATGCCTCTCCCCTGCTCCAGTACTTTGGAATATTGCTTGATCAAGGACAGCTGAACAAGTATGAGTCTTTAGAGCTCTGTCGACCTGTTCTGCAACAAGGCCGCAAGCAGCTTCTGGAGAAATGGCTGAAGGAAGACAAGGTAGGCTTGATCTTGATGCTGACTTAACTGCTACAAGGCAGCAGAATTGTGTTAATAGCTCTTTTGTTCATATTACACATATGAATACTTGTGTTTGACAAAATATCACTTGTCTTCAGCTGGAGTGTTCAGAGGAGCTGGGAGACTTGGTGAAGACAGCTGACCCAACCCTTGCACTTAGTGTCTATCTTCGTGCTAATGTGCCAAACAAAGTGATTCAGTGCTTTGCTGAAACTGGTCAATTCCAGAAGATAGTACTGTATGCTAAAAAGGTAAAGGTGCTTATCACAAGCTGCTGGACTCTATCTTATGTTTAGCATGTACATTTTCAAATTACATCAAATTTGATTTCTCTTACTCAAAAACAGGATAAGTAGCAAAGATTAAGAAATAGCAGGATTCATAGTATGTGACTAAGGTCTAATGATATGATCTATGACAGTTTAAATCAGAACCTCCAGCATTCTGTATACTATCAAATTATGAACTGGCTTAAGCTTATAATAAAAAATGACTCTTCCTAAATTGTTAAGGCAGGGAATTTTTTATTTTATTTTTATTTTTTTGACAGAATTACAAAGTGGTTTGTGTGATGTGCACTTAAAAATTTAGGACTGTGTATGATAATGCCTTGAGACTCTTGATTTGTTTCTACTAATTTTGTGAGCCAACAAGAAAATTGCCCTAGAGTAAGTTCAGTTACTAAATAAGCAAATACTGAGTTTGTGTTAATGTGCAAACAACACTTTTGTCTGAGAATTCTTGGGAGATGGCGAATGGGTGTGACAAGCTGCATTGTGGCTCATGGCACACTACAGATTTTGAAGGCTTAAAATATTTAATTCTTCCCAGACATGCATGACTGTTTCTGAAATGTCTAGGTTGGCTATACCCCAGACTGGATCTTCTTGCTGAGAACTGTGATGAGAGTCAGTCCTGAGCAGGGCCTGCAGTTCGCTCAGATGCTGGTACAGGATGAGGAGCCACTGGCTAACATTAACCAGGTGATGCCTACAACAAGAGCACTGGTCTCTTTCTAGACAGAGGTAATAGCATAGTACCATCTTGGGAACTGGTAAGGCCAGTTCAGATCTTTAGTTGGCTTGTTTTGAAAAGGGACTAAACTAGTCAAGTTTGGTTTCCATTAGAGGCAAGTGTTCTTCTAAAGTTCTTGTGCAAGCTGGCTTATTATGTTAATCTTGATCCTGAGTCTACCACAGCCTTAGTCTAAGCAATGAAAAATGTTACTGTCAGTTTAGAAAGCTCCTTCTGCTGACTCTATTAGAGTGTATGTGAACTCTTACCGTAGCAGAGAATTTATAGGAAGATGAGCAGATAGACAAACCTAAAATGAGCACTGGCTCACAGAGGCCACTTTATTGCCTAACAATTTAATCACAACTTCTGTTATTAAATAAGTTATTTAGAAAAAAGATTAACTTTTTTTTACAGAAGAGAAGGGATAGGCTTTGTTTGCTTTGTTAAAACTAAATAGTTGGTGGCAAAATCTGGCATAATAGGTCGAAGTAATGCACACCTTAAGTTCTAGAGAAAAATAAATGTAAAATTTTTGTCATCTTTAGTATCTTATGATTAAAAAAGGAAATATAGCATATTAAGTGCTGGGATGAGCTGCCTTTCTAGACAGGCTATTAGTGTGTACAGGTAAACATAAAACGTATATACAGACTCCCTTTTCTAACTTGATAATTCTCAACAGATTGTGGATGTGTTCATGGAGAGCAGTCTTATTCAGCAATGCACATCCTTTCTGTTGGATGCTTTGAAAAATAACCGCCCAGCCGAAGGCCACCTTCAGACTCGTCTGCTGGAAATGAATTTGATTCATGCCCCACAGGTAAGGCTCTTAACCTTATTCCTCCAAAAAATGAAGGAGAAAAATCAGAAGGCTTGTACTGATAGTCTGTATCTGAAGTTCTTAAAACAACCTGATGTCTGCAACTGATGTCATCATATACTTAACCAAAATGAAAGACTGCTATGTCTTTTCAACAACTTTTAGTCTGAGCTATTGTGGTTTTCTCGCAGCCTACATATGAAATCTAATCTCCTAGGTTGCAGATGCCATCCTTGGAAACCAAATGTTTACACACTATGATCGTGCTCATATTGCCCAGTTATGTGAAAAAGCAGGCTTGCTCCAGCGAGCTTTGGAACACTACACTGATCTCTATGATATTAAACGTGCTGTTGTTCATACTCATCTCTTGAATCCTGAGGTAAGTCTGCGCAAATGAAAGCATGAGGTTCTGTAGGTGAAGTGACCACTGCTTATCACTTCAGTAGCTACTAAAATTCCTGCAGCAGCTTTAAAACGTTTTATAGGTACCTAAGCAGCATGTGTAACTGTAACTCAGTAATGTTTATCCAATTAATTGTTAGACCTCAGTCTATACTTTTGATGGCTTAAGTTTGCCCTCAGTTTCCTGTGTGGGTGTTTCAAATCTTCCAAGCTGCATTTTTGCTTTAGTTGTAAATGATGTGTCTGTTAGTCTGTTTCATTTCAAGTCTTTGGTCTTAGTGCATGAAAGATTTACCTACAGTAGCTGGGGTAGAAACTCTGGCTAGTTGTCACATTTTTAAAAATTGGCTGAATCCTCTATAACTTACTGAGTAAAGCTTCTTTCTCTTCACAGTGGCTTGTGAATTTCTTTGGCTCTCTCTCTGTTGAAGACTCTGTAGAATGCTTGCGTGCTATGCTATCAGCCAACATTAGGCAAAACCTACAACTCTGTGTGCAGGTTGCTTCTAAGTACCATGAGCAGCTTGGCACCCAGTCTCTTGTGGAGCTTTTTGAATCTTTCAAAAGCTATGAAGGTACAGTATTAAAAGGAAGAGCTTCTTTGGAAGCAGATATTAAGGACCCCAGCTTTTATGGGAAAGATGCTTTCACTTGGCTGGATCCTAGAATGCGTTTATTCAAGTGCATTCTTGGGATAATTTTATTCTAGAAAGTTTTTTTAAACCCTCTCTGAGAGAAAGGAAGATCTGGAAGGAGGAGGAAAAAATCCCACAAAGCTGGTTTTCTTGCAGTTAAATGAAAACTACTCTCAGCAATGTTGAACAAAGTTATAAGATGAAGTTCATAAGTCTTATTCACTTGTCCTTCCAACTATATTAAAAATGTAACTCTTTCTAGGACTGTTCTATTTCTTGGGTTCCATTGTAAACTTCAGCCAGGATCCAGATGTTCACTTCAAGTATATCCAGGCAGCTTGCAAGACTGGCCAGATAAAGGAAGTAGAAAGAATTTGCCGTGAAAGTAACTGCTATAACCCAGAACGGGTGAAGAACTTTCTGAAGGTAAATTCTCTGTATAATAAATCAGTCTCTGGAGAGTAACAGTACTTAAGCCTTTTAAAGGTAGGAGAGTAACAACTCAAGTTCTAGCTGACATGGCCATAAATAGTCTACTATGTAAGAAGAATAGGAATCCAGTTCTTTTCCAGGCATACAGAAGCTCCTTCTGGGCTATCTCTGGAAAAACCACAGTTCCTGTAAAATTAACCCTTATAATCATAGAGCTGTAGAATCAGTAAGGTTGGAAAAGACCAGAAAGTTCATCTAGTCCATCCATCAACCTTCCCTCATGCCTACATATTGTTCTCTCATCAGTTGCTTTCATGCTGTTGAATTGGCATGATCCAAAACCTGTCCATTTAAACAGATGGACTGCTGCATACCAGCCTTCATGCCTTTTGTTTGCTAGTTTAGACACAGGTCCAGTGTCTGAGCTTTGAAAGCATCTCAGTCCCACTAGTCTCCTCCTTCAACTGGTGTACAGAGATCAAGTTGGGTACAAGCTATCTTCACCTCACAGTAGACGGATCAGTGTTGGCAGAAGGAAGTAATATGCTGAAGTATTCAGCTGAAACTTTAGCAAAGGCATTGATTTGACACAGCTTAGTAAAACAGGAGTCAACTGTCATAATGCTTTGCATACTTTGTAACTGGTAAAGTGGGATTTTAATGCCTTTTAATTTTTGCATGATGTTCTTGGACCAGTAATGGTCTTCTGAATGGATATGTGAATAGATAGTCCTGCTGAAGCTAGGGATGTAGCCCTAATATATAGCTTGTTGAAGAGCTTAAATTTTAAACTCAATTGCTAGATTGACCATGTGATTTTTTTCATAGTGGTTAACTTGCTTTTGAAGTTAATTGTCTGCTTGGCAGTCTTAAATTTGAATGTTTTGTGATTTCTAGTGCTAGAAATCACAATTATGCCCATTTTGCTATACTGCTTTGAAAATGCTTTAACAAATGGTGAGTGCTTTCTCACATTTTTTTTCCCCACACAAAATATAGGAGGCCAAGCTGACAGACCAGCTTCCTCTGATCATTGTCTGTGATCGATTTGACTTTGTTCATGACCTGGTGCTCTACTTATATCGCAATAGCCTGCAGAAGTATATAGAGATCTATGTACAGAAGGTAAGGAGAATGCGCTTTTAAGCTCCTGTTTTTTCCTTCCTTCTGAGAAATTTAACCTTTTGGTTTATTACTCGTGGAATTATAGAATGGCTTAGGTTGTAGGGGACTTTAAAGATCACCTAGTTCCAGCTCCTGTAGCATCAGCAGCACTGGATCAGACTGTCCAGGAACCCATCTGATATGTCCTTGAATGCCTCCAGAAGCAGGACATCCGCTGTCTTGCTGGGCAACCTGTTCCAGCATCTCAACATCCACTTAATAAAAAATGTCTTCCTAACATCTAACCTAAATCTCTCCCCGATTAGTTTAAAGCCATTCCCCTTTGTCCTATCACTATCAGACCATGTAAAAGGTGTGTCCCCCTCCTGCTTGTAATCTCCCTTCAGGTACTGAAAGGATGCAATGAGGTCTTCCCATTACCTTCTCTTCTCCAAGCTAAACAAACCCAAAATTAAAGCAGATCTGGATGCATATTTCATGCTCACACTTCTTACGCAGTTGCTTTTTATTGAACAGAGTTTTTCTAGATTTCATGTAAAAATGCATTAGTAACTTAAAATTCACTGCTCTTAAGGCATAGTTTAAAACTTTAACTAGAACTTTGTGTGGAAGACTGGGGATGAGTTATTAATATTGCTAATAACTGATTTTAATAGTGGTGACTTATTCTAGGTGAACCCCAGCCGCATACCAGCAGTGGTTGGAGGGCTTCTTGATGTGGATTGTTCTGAAGATGTCATTAAGAACTTGATTATGGTGGTTAGAGGACAGTTCTCAACAGATGATCTGGTGGCTGAAGTGGAAAAAAGAAATCGGTAATGCAAATACACCTGTAAACACCATTCACAGGCTTTCCTGACCCTGGTATATACCCAAGTTGGATGCAGCTTTTTTTAATGATTCAATATTAATATTGGTGGTTTGTGTGCATGTGCGCATGTGTGTATATTTATAGAGAAACAGCTTAGATTTGCTAGCAAGTCTCCTGGTTGTGTGAGCAATGTAGGATTGCCCAACAGTACTGCATGATGAATAATACAGCATTTGAACTCTAAATTTTCTGTACAGCTATCCATGAGGTGTGCCTTTGGAGTAAATCTAGATAAAATTGTCTTCATGGTGTGATTTTTAGCACACAGCACCTTGTCTAATTAGTTTATAGTACCTGTAAAATGGAAAAAAAAAAAAAAAAAAAAAGATTTTAAGTGTTAAAAGCCACTTAATAGAAGTTGAAAAGAAAGATGACAATACTCAGTGGCACCTGCAGGCTTCTCTTATGTTTAATTAAAGATCAAATGTGGCTAGATATTGATACCTGTCAGGCTTCCTCAGTCCAACTTACAAACCTCAAATGTTTGTTTCTTCATAGGCTTAAATTGCTGTTGCCATGGCTTGAATCAAGGATTCACGAAGGCTGTGAAGAACCTGCAACTCATAATGCCTTGGCCAAAATCTACATTGACAGTAATAATAATCCAGAGCGGTTCCTTCGTGAGAATCCATACTATGACAGTCGTGTAGTTGGCAAATACTGTGAAAAGAGAGACCCTCATCTGGCCTGTGTTGCATATGAGAGGGGCCAGTGTGATCTGGAACTCATAAAGGTTAGCAAAACTACATTTATAAACATGTTGAAGAATGTACTTGCTGCCTGAAGTGGAAGCTGAGTTAGCTATTTGTCTAACGTTTGCAGAATCCTGTCTTACAGTCTCATTCAGGATTTGAGGTAGACATGATTCTTCTACATGGAGGCAGTAACATCATAACAAGGAAGTATAATGCTCTATGTCCTAGCTAAAATTATGTAATTATAGATTTAAGGTACCATTCATGTTTTTCTTCCACAAACTGCTCAAAATTAGATTGAGTTTGCTGGGCCCAGCTGATAAGTATGACAGCTGTTAAATCTTTGTTAACTTTAGGGGGTGTTGCTTGATTGCTTTGAGCCTTGAGCACTTGATCAGCAGAAGGGGGATAAGTTGCTACTAATTTAACACTACCGGAGGAAGAAGAGTTTCCCTGAAATTTCAGTTTGAAACTAGAAAGGGGGATGTAGTTTTCCTTTGCTGTGGTTGACCCACAGAGAGCTGCTCTGATGCACAGCTAGAACAAGGAAGAATAAACGTTGACAGTTGAACTGCAAGGACCAGTTCAGATAGCATTCCTCTCCTGTCTAAAGCTTACTGATCCTTCAAACCTCCCTTAGAAGTTCAGGATCAAGTGAAATTCATACGGTTCTCCAGACAGGTAGTGTCTCATACTGAGCACTGGAACTAGAGACCACTATGAAAGAAAGCGTTCTCCTACCTGCACTTCTATGATATTATGTGCAAAGATTGTCAGCTGTGTAGGGGTAAGAACTGACTTGTTTTTACCCTGTTTAAAAAAGGAAATAAACATTATTCCTGGACAGGGCTTATACTGTGGGAGTTAGAATGGTGGTATTATCTAGTCATTCTTTGAAAAGAGGGAACTTCCCTGTCTAAAGCAACCATTTTTGAAGTGATACCTTCACTGTATCTCCATCTCTGTATCTGTGAAGTTAAAATGCATAGCTGGCTGTATTCAGCTTGTTTCTTAATTGAGGATACAAAGGTGGCTCTGAATTGTTTTGATGGGAAATGTTGCTAGGATAAGTTTTAACTTTCTGGATATGTATGAAAACTCTTCCTTCTGTAAGAACTAGATATCAAACATTGCACTTTCCTGGATAAAGGCTCAAATCCTGTAACTAGGCAATTCATAAATGTATACTGAAAAATAAAAGTGAGCTACCACTCATTTTCTTACAGCAAAGTTCTTGAAATATAAAGAGCTAATTCTGGTACTAACAAAATATGGCCAGTTGGTAGAAAATAGTGAATAGGCCTTCAGGTTTCTACTCTTCCAGCTGAGAATATAAACTAGCGACACTAATAGGATTATAATTCACTGTTACTTGTTGGATTTCTGTAGGAGATTCCACATTTATTCACATTATCAAGGGAAACCAAGCCACTTGCTACTCTGAACATTTCTAGGGTAAAACTAATGACACCAAATATGTAACCTATTTCTGGTTTTAAACACAAGCACCGTTTCTCAGCTCACTATTAACACTGCCCAAGTAAGTGACTCCCTTTCTAGATTTAAATTTTAAAGTTCTTCAGGCTTCTGCAGGTCTTCACTTCAAACAGAAGCAGATAATTACTGTGAAGATACTGTCACAGTATTTGTATGTTGGGCAAAACCAAGAGAAGCTATAGAAATTCTTCTGGAGACCTTCTCCATGTTCTCCATGTGCTTTCCAGATCAAAGGTTGGGTAAGAACTTCGTGGCATTAGCATCGGTCAGCAGCTAGTTCTAGTCAGTCTTTTAGAATGTCTGACTCATAGCTAGTTAAACCTGTCTTGAGGGTAAGTATCACAATATTAATTCTAATAGTAGCATCTTCTCCTTCAGGTATGCAACGAGAACTCACTATTTAAGAGTGAGGCTCGTTATCTAGTACGCAGGAAGGACCCTGAACTCTGGGCAAATGTTCTAGAAGAAAACAACCCATTCAGGCGCCAGCTTATTGACCAGGTATGTTGCAAAGGACAGGTTTTGTCAGTATAAGAATTACTCAGGCCCACTATGAAACAGCCTTCTCCCACTAGGTCCCCTGAGGCCTCATATCAAGTGTACAGAAGTTTGAGAGTTTGAGTGTCAGGTATTAGCTCAGAACTTCATGGTCAGGAAACTCAGTAAGATACTGTTCTGTCCTATCAAGTGATGCGCCTTTAGTACATTTGCTCTCTGTGCACTCTGAAAATGTGACTTTAATAGCCATATCCACTTCAGAAGTAGCTCTTTCTTGCTGAGGATGACAGTTCTGAAACCTTACTTTGTTGCTCACTGAAATAAGTTGGTAAGAATCTCATTTGGGAAAGACTTTATACTCTCCCACCTTCAAATCCAGGTTGTCCAAACAGCTTTATCAGAGACACAGGATCCAGAGGAGGTTTCTGTCACTGTGAAAGCTTTCATGACTGCAGACCTGCCAAATGAATTAATTGAGTTACTGGAAAAAATTGTCTTGGATAATTCTGTATTCAGTGAACACAGGTAAGAAGAGAGCTTTTCCCCCTGCAAATTTAGCACATATGGTATGCAAGTTTAGGTTGTGAAATAATCCAAGTTATTTGTGGGTTTCTTGGATCTAAGACCCAAACACTCCTAAATGTGCATTGTCAAGTGAAAAAGCAGAATTTGAGGCATTATGTGTTTTAAATAGAGAGCTTGTTCATACTATTCAATTTGCAGTGATGTTTTGAAAGAAAACAGCACCAGGGCTGGCAAGCCATTTCTTTTGCAAGGCAAATATCAATAATCATCAATCTGGGGATGAACGGTTGTTGCTATCAACAGCAAGCAGCTATATGTAGCTTTTGTTGCATGCACAATACGTGTCACTTGAGTATGTGCTATGCACTGCCTATGCTTTTTGTTCACCAAAGGAATCTCCAGAATCTGCTGATCCTGACTGCCATTAAGGCTGATCGCACTCGTGTAATGGAATACATTAATCGACTGGATAACTACGATGCCCCAGATATTGCAAACATTGCCATCAGTAATGAGCTGTATGAAGAAGCCTTTGCTATATTCAGGAAATTCGATGTTAATACTTCAGCAGTTCAGGTGAGGTGATTACTCCATCAAGTTATCATCATCTATTGCTAGAATGCTAGCAATAGAAAGAATGGGAAGAAGTATATTGTTATTGATCCTCCCAGAGCAACTGTAACTTAAATCTCTGAGATGTAACAGTATGGTTCCTATATGATAACAAATTGTAAGGAGAAGTGGGAATATGCACAAAGAAGAACAAGTTCACAGTAATAATCTCAGATGCATATCTGTTCAAAGTAATTAAGAATGTTTTTGTGTTGTGCTACTTGCTTGTGTGTGTGCTGTGTTTGATTCTCAGTGGGTACCTCAGAACCTTACACCTGAAGGGGGTAGGAAAACTGAATACTATCAGGTGTTATCTTCAGGCCAGCATACTGATTTCAAAGCAGAAGAGAAATGATAGCAGCAGTTTTATTCTTACTGCCTCTACTAGATAGAAACAGCCTTTTCTAAAAGCAGTTAGCTTTGCATTGCTTGCTTAAAACAACCTGTATACTTGAAGGTCAATGTAAGGCTTTGATTTTTTTTTTTTTAATTTATTTTTATTTTTTAATTTTTCCTTTAACTTGCAACTTTGACTTCAAACAGGTGCTGATTGAGTACATTGGGAATTTAGACCGTGCTTATGAATTTGCAGAGAGATGTAATGAGCCATCTGTATGGAGCCAGCTTGCCAAAGCACAGTTGCAGAAAGATTTGGTAAAAGAAGCCATTGACTCCTATATAAAGGCAGATGATCCGTCTGCCTACATGGAAGTTGTTCAAGCAGCTAATAGAAACGGTAAGCCAAATCATCCTCAAGCTTAAGAATGCTAAGGTATGAATTGGGTTGTTTCATCTGCCTTAAGCAGTGAGGATTCTTGAGATTTGCAAATTATGTTTCAGGGTAAACTGGATCAGCTAAACTATAGATTAGTGAGATTCCTGTCAAAAAGCTTGTCTGTATTGCTACATCGAAGAGACCTTTGTGTAGAGATATTTTGGACAGTTATGGCCTAATCACAGCCAAGTATAACGTATCAATTTAGCTGTATTGATGGCAGAATTGATGGCTGTGTGAAAGTGGCCCATTGTTTAAGAATAACTTATCTCAAGTGTGGATTGTTTAGTATCATGGGGTATTGTAGTGAGAACTGTTCCTAACTCCTAACGTGGGCAAGGGGAGCTATACAGAATAACTAAATAGAGGTCATTAAATATTTTTTCTTTCTTCAAGATAACTGGGAGGACTTAGTCAAGTTCTTGCAGATGGCCAGGAAGAAGGCTAGAGAGTCTTATGTAGAGACAGAACTTATTTTTGCTTTTGCAAAAACTAATCGTCTCTCAGAACTGGAGGAATTTATAAGCAGCCCTAATAATGCCCATATACAGCAGGTATGCCTTGTTCACTGTTCCCACATCTGACTTGCTGCTTAGCTGACTTGACTCTTGCTGTTAGCTCTGTTTACTCTGAACTTCTAATCCAGGTTGGAGATCGTTGTTATGAAGAGGGTATGTATGAAGCAGCAAAACTACTCTATAACAATGTATCTAACTTTGCTCGCTTGGCATCTACCTTGGTGCACCTTGGAGAGTATCAGGCAGCAGTGGACAGTGGTCGCAAAGCCAACAGCACAAGGACTTGGAAGGAGGTAACTTAAAACTTGTGTTTTTTGTTTATAGAATGCGTTTTAATATTGCTTTTGAGCATAACTGGACTCCTTTGCTCTGTCAGTAATGTGGGAATTAAAGAACAGTTGATTCGTGTCCATCTACAATGATCTCTGGTAGTGGCTAGCTAACCGTTTCTGGCTACAGAGCATGTCTGTATCTTATCAGCTATCACTTCACCAGAATTATAAAGCTAGATGTTAGAACATTGTGAAATGGATGGCACAGATTTAATTTTAGAACAGTCATAGTAATTCCTGTTTGGAACTGGAGTAAGCCTTGAGTTTGGTAAGGCTTTCTTAATCAACTTTGTTCTTTGATATGAGGAACTGAAGTATGCATTTATTATTTGCACCTCTCATTGCAGGTATGTTTTGCCTGTGTGGATGGAAGAGAATTCCGCTTGGCACAGATATGTGGCTTGCATATAGTCATCCATGCTGATGAACTTGAAGAGCTGATTAGTTACTATCAGGTTAGATCACTGTTAATGCCCTAGAAAATTTATACAGCTTACTTATATCTGCTAATAAAATAGCAGTGAGTCTGATCTTTAATGACTGCAGAAGTGAACTGAGTACATTTTTTTCCATTTCCAGTTGTAATTTTTTTAATAGTAAATGTAAGGATGGTAGTTTTCAGTTTCCCATCTTTTACTATTCTACTACCTCACTGGAGTAGCGTCTTAGAAAACTAATTCAGGGAGGAAAGTTTGTTGAATTAAGCTTTTAAGTATTTGGCCATGAATTTTCAATTAATCCTTACTTTTCTTAATATCTAGGATCGTGGCTACTTTGAAGAACTGATTGCCCTTCTGGAAGCTGCTTTGGGCTTAGAGCGTGCTCACATGGGAATGTTTACTGAACTTGCTATCTTATACTCCAAATTTAAGCCTCAGAAAATGAAGGAACATCTGGAGCTCTTCTGGTCAAGAGTTAATATTCCAAAGGTATTCAGCAACTACGTTGCAAGCAAAGTTAGGAAGATGACAGAGAATACAGGTGAGGAAAGGAGGATGTCAGTGAATCAGACTATTTTCTTCTTTTATCAGGTGCTCAGAGCTGCAGAACAGGCTCATCTCTGGGCAGAACTTGTATTCCTCTATGACAAATACGAGGAGTATGACAATGCAGTAATTACTATGATGAATCATCCTACTGATGCCTGGAAGGAAGGACAGTTTAAAGACATAATTGCCAAGGTAAGTGTTCTGTTTTCAGCTGGGACAGTCTGGTATGACTAGTTAAATGAATTGAGGTGCTGAAAGATGCTTTCAGAACTGTGGCAAAATTGCACAACCGAATCCCCTTTTAGAAAGAAAGACTTGCTTATGCTACTATTTCCCTGTTTTCCTGCTGTAGTTAAAACAAAACTTTTTTTTTTTTTTTTTTTTTTTTTTTTTTTTTTTTTTTTTATAAACACACGTTAATCTAAGCTTGTGTCCTTTGTTTTATGTTGCACCTCACATCCTGTTGAGTAACATTAAGTAGGACAATGCTTTCAGGGTCTGTTCAGGATTATAGATCACAGGCAGGAGGTATAACCTCCTTAGTTTCTTTGACCTGAGCACTGTCTTCATCTGTGTGTATAACACTTCTTGAAAGATCTTTGCAGATGTTTCAGTGGGAGAACTGGACTGACCAGTCCTATGAATGCAGTGGGGAATAGTGGGATGATGTACAGTTTAGATAAGATTCCAGATTGCATACCTATTCTTACTGGTTTTACAGGTTTTGAGGCAAAAAATATATGCATAATTAAGTGGTTAAGACAGTGGTTACAGCCTTTAGGAGTTGAACACATGGTCACAGTACCTCTAAGTCTACTTAGGTTGCTGGTACCAGGATCTCTTAACAGTAGATGAGTTCATGTTGGTTTGGACTACCCTGGTAGGTTGTAACTTTACCATCTGGAAGCAGGTGACACAAGGGGCACTTGTAAAATTGAACAAGAATTCTGAATTCAAGCTTCTGGCTCATAGAAGGAAAATTACTCTTTTAAGAATCAGATAAACTTTGTGCTGAGTTAAGTGATCCAAACTAAGCAACTTAGACTTACTTGCATTTGAAATACTAATAAGTGTGTAACTGTGCAGGTGGCAAATGTGGAGCTATATTACAAAGCCTTGCAGTTCTACTTAGACTACAAACCTCTGCTGATCAATGATCTTCTGCTTGTATTATCTCCAAGACTGGATCACACCAGGACAGTCAATTTTTTCTCAAAGGTTAGTTTGGGAGATACTGAATAAACAGGAAGTACAGCCTCTGTCTGGGGAAGAAAGGGCTGGTGTCTGTCAGGTGGATTGACCTTCAGCATAAAAGACTGAGAAGCAACCCAGTCCTAGTTTGATATGGGAAACACTAGAAGGAGTTAGCATAACTGGCTTAAGAGGCCATTTGATTTTATTTCTGGCAGCACAAAATGACATGCTAGCAGTTCTGAAGGATCCTGAAAGTAAGCATAAACTCTTCTAATAATGAATGGGAATTTATTCTGACACTCGATACTCCTGAAACAAGTATACTTAATCTTCTATTAAAAATATCTCAATTCCAGGTTAATCAGCTGCTTCTAGTAAAGCCTTATTT
The DNA here is from genome assembly GCF_039878825.1 of Excalfactoria chinensis. Lineage (NCBI taxonomy): Eukaryota > Metazoa > Chordata > Aves > Galliformes > Phasianidae > Excalfactoria > Excalfactoria chinensis. Next base: position 11,683,253 of record NC_092840.1, read on the forward strand.
GCGTTCAGTGCAGAACCACAATAATAAAGGCGTTAACGAAGCTCTAAACAACCTTTTAACAGAGGAGGAGGACTACCAGGTAAGGAATAAAGATACCATTATTCCTGAGGCCTGCATCTTGTTCTTCAACAAATGAAGACGTAGTTTGATTGTTTCCAAGCTGACAAATCATGATTCCCTTGAGCAGAAGGGATCTTCTGCAGTGCAACAGCAATGGGGTTGTAGAATCAGATCCTTCAGGGCATGAGTGGGGCTTAAGTTACAATATGATAACCTGAAAATGAGGCAGATATCAGTTATATTAAAGACAACCTTCAAGACAAAAGCTTGAAATGTGCACAGCAAACAACTGTAGCCAGCCATAGCATCAACATCCAGCTGGAAGAACCTAAGCACTTGTGAGCTATGCTTGAATGCTTACCTTCTGTAGTGCTCACCTACTGCCATCCAGAAGCACGAGTAACAATTCTCTCTCAAACAGGGTTTGAGAGCTTCCATTGATGCCTATGACAACTTTGATAACATAACTTTGGCTCAACGTCTGGAAAAGCATGAGCTAATTGAATTTAGGCGTATTGCAGCATACTTGTATAAGGGTAACAACCGCTGGAAGCAGAGTGTGGAGTTATGCAAGAAAGACCATCTGTATAAGGTGAGTTAATACAGTTTTTCTTCCTAACTGTCAAAAGTCTGATCTGTGAAGCATAGATCTCCTGGAAATTGAATGAATTCTGTTCTTTTCAAATCCTTAGTTTGTTCTAATAAATCTTAACCTTTCGCTTGGAATTTAAGGAAAGAATCTTAGAGCAGAATAGCTTGCAATTTCAAATTCATATCTTAAATCTAATTTGATAATGTTATCCTGTACTCAGTATCTACCTATGGCATCTGTACAGTTTTCACTCAAAATAAGAGGACTTAACTGGGCACATATATTGCAACTTAGCTCCTACACATCATGTGTGTTGATATGAAAGGCGATTTTCATGTTTTGCGTAATGCCGCACTCATCTAGCTAGTAGTAGCATGCACATAATGTGGAGATCAAGAAGCTGACAGGCAAGGGTCAAACTTAACTGTTGTCCTTTTCTGCAGGATGCTATGCAGTATGCTGCAGAGTCCAAAGATGTAGAACTAGCAGAAAAGCTGCTTCAGTGGTTCCTGGAAGAAGGCAAGCAGGAGTGTTTTACAGCCTGCCTTTTCACATGTTATGACTTGCTGCACCCAGATGTAGTCCTTGAATTGGCATGGAGGCATAATATCATGGACTTTGCAATGCCTTATTTCATCCAAGTGATGAGAGAGTACCTCACCAAAGTGAGTATTGAATAGGCTAAGAAATTAATACTTTTAGTTTGCTGTACAATTTGTTTTACGCAAACTGAGTAAAGCTCTTCGCGTGTACTTGGAGTATTATTATTCCTCATGCTAAACCCTCTGGGAATTTCTCAGAGTTCAGTCACTTCAGGCTAAATAGCTAGGCTTCTTAATAGGTAGCTTGGGACTTGAAAGAGATGTAGTTAACTTCTGCTTTCATCAGGGGACATAAGCAATGGTCTGCTTTTTAGAACATCTCCATAGTTGATTAAACTAAGGATTTGCTAGAGAGAACTGGTATGATTTTTTACTTGGCAAAATTGTGAAAGTACTGTGTTTTCTTGTTACAGAAAGCATAGTTTCTGTGTAACTAACAGTACGTAGTTGCTATACCAGCCATAACAGTAGACAGTTGAAAAGGAATTTTCATTGAAAACAGTATTTCAGGTGTATAATCTGTACAGTATTGATACTAGTAGCTAGTCCTGAATTGAGAGAGAAGAGATTCTCTAGCGCATTAAACTAAGATTCTTCCTTAAAAGGAAAAAAAAAAAAAAGGCTTAGATCATCACAATTAAGAATTCTGCTGAAATCAATAATCTAGAAGTGATTGCTTCAGATTGCCTCTAATCAGTCATGTTAAGAATTCCACTCTGAATTTTCTTGCAGGTCGATGGGCTGTTCTATAAGGTGACACTCTGATTTCAAACTCTGTTAATTTGTGTCTTTCAGTATCCTAGGATTCTTTTACAGGAATCTAGCTGTAGCTTCTGCCAAAAGAGCAGTGTCATTTAGCTCTAACTCGCTTTCTGTTTACTTTCTAATGCTACAAGGATGACAGTTCACAAGCAACTTGAAAATCCAACCAGTCTCTGCTCCTTTTTTCCACGGGAAATGGAAGCAAGTGATTGAGGACTTGACTGTTGGGGTCCTGGTTATTATATCACAAATATCTCGTGGCAGGGAGGATGATGTTCATAAGATGAAAGCAGTTACCACATAACACAATGTGTTCTAAGTGCAAACTGCTTGTGAAAATATAAATTACTAGAGTTTGTAGTTTCCCAGGCATTGTGAGCTTGACTAGCGATGTAAAGCATCAGTGGAAGTTTTGCACAGATCTTAAACTCCTCATCCTCATATTCTACTGAAGGAAAACTTGCCACAGAAGTCCACTTGTATTCTTCCATACAAGGCTGAAGTTAAGATCACGCATTTTTAAATTGCTGGTTGGATTTACAAGCGGTCACTTACTAAACTCTGGATAACTTGCCAGAAGGAAAAATCTGCATGGTGGAAATGGTTTACTTTGGAACTAATTTAGTGTGAATTAACTACAACTACAGTCATAGTACTAGAGAATGGGTTTTGAGTGTGATATGCCTAAAATTTTGTCACATGTTTAAAAGTACAAACAAAATTTTTAGTTTGTCAGCAGAGCGTGTATGCTTTCTGGAACTTACCTTTGGTTTAATGCATAAGAGAAAGATGGGAAAGCATAGGCTAGCCTATGCCCCAGAAGGAACGAGACACACACAGTATGATAGCATTCATTTAGAAACCTTTTGAAAAACTTCACTTTCAGGCAGCAAAACGGAAAGAAAGATGTTTAGCCTCTGCTGAAGAGCTGCTGCTTTTGTCCCTTCTTCAAGGTATCTGCTCTCAGCATGCTTGCAGTTTTTTTCCAGCAGAGGGAGTAACTGAACTTTTGTTCCAAGCTTCTTTAATGCTTTTGGAGCTGTAAAGAGTAAAGACTCATCCAGGAGAAGTGGGAATTACTGGTCATAAGTACAGCAGTACACCTCATTTGAAAATGGTAGGTCTTAATTACTTTGACCCGTGGTAATAGGGATAGTATTCATAACACCGATATTTAGTGTCATTCTGAAAAGCTGTTAGTTTAATAGCTCTAAATTTGGTGTGGTTTAACCCTGCAAATGGCTGAGCACTACACAGTTGTTTGCTCATTCCCCCCACTCACAGTGGGATGAAGGAGAAAGTTTTTTAAAAAACAAACAAACAAACAACCCCAAACCAACAATAAATTAGAATTAGTGGGTTGAGACTACTTACTAAGATATGAAAAAGGAAAATAGTTATGGCTGTATAAGTGTATATATGTATATATCAAGTGATTCAAAAGTAATTGCTCACCACCCCCTGGCTAATGCCCTGCTATCCCCTTGAGCAGCAGAGGAGTGCCAGAACTCCCACCCCCTTCAAAACTCTTGATGCTATATGGTATGGAATATCCCTTTGGCCAGTTTAAGTCAGCTGCCCTAATCCTGTTCCCTCCAAGCACCTTGGGCCTTTCATTGAAAATGGCTTTGGCTCTAAACAACACTGCTTAGCAGTCACCTGTAAACATCAGTGTGTTATCAACATCATTTTTTGCCTAGAACCAAAACATATCATACCAGACACTCTGAAGAAAATTCCATCCCAGCTGAAACTATGACAAAGTTGAATGAGTTAAAGACCTATGGCTGCTTAAGTTATTGAGGAGCAAACTTCAAAAATTCAGGGAACTGTTAAGAATTAGGTAACCTCTTTGAAGTATATTAGAAACTCCTTCTGCAGCACTTGTCAAACTGGATGTGATTGTTTTAGTGGGAAAGGAGGCGGAGGAACAGCTGGGAAAAAAAAAAAAAAAAAGACTGAGCTAATTGCAATATTTTCCAGAATGTTAGTACTGCCTGCATCTGGATATGAATTCGTGTGATTTTATGACTTTGCAGCCTTCATTCTCAATGTTTTGCCTATGGAATATGTAACTCTTTAAACCTGAAAGAAGGAAGGTACTGTTGCCTTTTCTGCCCATCCTTTCATTCTGTTCCCAGTTTAAAGGCTCAGGGTTCCTGTGCTATTGTAACACTTTAGCAAATGAGTTTGTCATGAACAGCTTTATTTCTCACAACTTTGGGTTTTGTGTGGAAGCTGATACTACTTGAACACATTCTATGATGGCTCTGGAGTTTCTTCCAAGAGGCATATATGTGAATATTAATGCAGTTAAACCAGTGCTCATCTACAACTAGAAATGTGTTCCAAAGATCTTAATGGATCTGGAATATTTGCACGTATCTGGGTGCTCTTTTTGAAATGGAGAGGGCTTGCAGGTTAATAGGTAACTGTAGATTAGGCCCGTTTGAAATGATCCTTGGAACTACAATCTGTTGGCTTGTTTTCTGGGTGACAGTTAACAGTGAATAGAACAGCACTCTGAAAAACCATGCACTTTTAGAGCTAATGGTGGTTTTTCTTGGCTACTCGTGACAGCAATTGCAGTAGACTTAAAGTAAATTGGGAGGGCAAGTTTACAAACATGCAGAATCAGTTTGCATGTTCATGTGTTCCCAGCCACAGTCTCCAATCTAGACCAGTAATGAAAGGATTCCTTGATAGCTAAGGTATCAGGCATGAAAACCTGCAATAGTACAGTTCCTAGACACGGCCTTCATACATCTCCTGTTCACTTCAATGTAGGTGGATAATCTTGATGCTTCTGAAATCCTAAGAAAAGAAGAGGAACAAGTAACTGAACCTACTCCAATAGTATTTGGTATGTGAAATACTTGGTTTTAATTGATAACCTTTTGTCACTCTGGTCTCTTTGTGGAGGTAACTTAAGTGACTTACCTCCAAAGTTAGCTGGTTTCCAGAGGCTAGCAGAATGGTTGTCTCTGCTAGAAAAGCTGTGCCAGTTGAAGGAATATCTCACTCTTGTGGTACAGCTAAAGAATTACTTCTCTTACATGGCTCAGAACATTACCTTAGGAGTAGGCTTTTAGTATAGTAACAGGAGAAGAGGATACCAAGGTGTGCCCAACTCCAGAAATAACTTACAGAGCATGCTAATTCCTCCTACTGTTCCTGTCAAAGAGGCATGTGTCTGCTTTCTGCTCTTCCAAGTTGAGAAGCAGACTGGATTTCTATTTCATTCATTTTGAGACAAAAGCACCCAAAAAAAAAAAAAAAAAAAAAAAAAAAAAAAAAGTAGCTCAAGTGTGCTGCTATTTTAGAAGCCCATCTGAAGAGGCGTTCTGCTAACAAGCATCTAGAATTGTCTGGTAAGGGAAGGGTATAAATGGTTCACTGTCTGATACAAGCATTAACTTTATATTTAACATATGCATGAAGCATGTGTGCTCTCAGTTATGAAGACAAACCTGTTGAGGTGTGTTCAGACCTTTTGCAGCGCCCTATGGATTGAGACTTAACAGACTGAACTAATTCCTTGAAATGCTTTACTGTTCACTTCTGACCATGCATGGTGTTTAGATAGTATCAGTTTGGCCTTCGATATGGTTTAATCAAGACAAGCCATAATTATTGTGCCCTCAAAAGCAGGGTGATATTCCTCTTTCATCCGAGTCCTGTCTTGCTTTTAGTTTTCTGGTAGCAAGAGCAGATGGCCTAAATGCCCACTCTGGTGCACGTTGAGTAATAGTGTAACTTGCTAATGTGTGCTTGTACTGTGGCCAATTTTTAGCTAAAAGCCTCATAAAGCTAGCCGTACTATAGGACAAGATTAGGAAAGCTTGGGTACACAAACTAACTTTTTTTTTTTTTTTTTTTCCCTCATGCTTTTCCAGGCCAGCAGTTGATGTTAACAGCAGGCCCCAGTGCAGTACCTCCCCAGACAAACTTTCCGTATGGATACACAGCACCAGGATTCACCCAGCCACCTGTTTATGGTTTCAATATGTAACTAGCTCTCTGACAGACATTCACTCTCTTCTTTCTTCCCTTCCCTTTTTAACTTCTCTGAGGAGCATACAATGGTCCTAGAGGCACAGATGACCTTCTGTTGTCTTAACACACTAGCTGCCCTGCTCACTGAGACTTCAACAGGATGCCTGTTACTATTATTTATTGATTACTGTCCTATTACATTTCAACTTCTGAAAGGCAGCTTTTGTTAATGACATTGTGAGACTCTTGTCTGAAGTTAAGGCACTGTTTCACTAATTCATATAGCAATAACTGCTTGATGCCAGGGAGAAGAGAGCATGTTTATCTTTCTTTTGCAAAACCCGCTAAAGGTAGCTGGGAAATTGCCTGGTACCAAAGTTGTTGAAAAGCTTTAGCGAAAGCTACTGAAGTAGCACAGTTGTTAACAATTTGGTGAAGCATCTCCTTAATGAATTCATCTGACTACCCCCTTTTTGTTTGCAGTCTTATGTGAGAGAGAGAAAAAAAAAAAAAAAAAAGGGCTTTCTAGTATTTGTGTTCTGAATGTTTAGAGGAATAATGGGAAAGTTTCCTTTTCTGGACAACGGTGCCATTGGGGTTTGATGCTATTTGAGTTTATTCTATATTTTCTGGAGTAGATCTGAAACTTAAATAAATCTTCTCATGCCAGAGAGCAAATATTTCCCAGATCCTTTTTGTTTAACAAGAGGAGACCATGTTACTTGTTGACATTTAATGGTACTAGAGGAAACTTCATTTACGTGTGGAAAGTGAATGTGGGAGTATGTACGGCCTGCCAAAGTTGTACAGGTGTAAGAGCACAGCATCAAAACTGGGAAGGGGGGGCATATTACTGAAATAGCGAGGCAGTAGGGAGGGACATGATCCTGTCTTATTATTTGCACCTTTAATTGGTTCTGGCGTTGGCTTCCTGCCACGCTATGTTCTGACCTTGTCTGGTGGGCAGTCAGCTCCATCTGAATCAACAAGATGCAGTGATTCAGTTCTGCTATGCTGCAGTAGCATCAGTGGTGTCTACCACCCACTTTTCTTTTGAGAATGCCAGTGAGGTTGTATTACAACTTTGTGCCACTCTTCAAATACCTGTGTCATTAACATTTTATGTACTTAGATAACAATGTATAATTTATGGTTATGAATCTTGTGCTAATCTTAATTATTATAAAAGTCCAACTATAAATATAAATCTGCAGTATCTATTGTGTGGTTCTAGTCTTCATATCTTGGGGGTGGGGTCTGGTTATTAGTAGTAATCTGCCACATCCAGTATCTTAATCAGACAACGAAGGATGCCAGGCAGGAAAAAGGGGAACTTGTGCCAAAGCACGTAATGTGGAGAGCTCAGCAAGTGATTTAAAAGGGACTAGCAGTCTCTTCACCAGACACATCAGCACACTTTGTCACGTGCAGAGGTGATGCTGCAGGAGGCAGTCTCATGCTTATGTAGCTTCATTCATTGGTCTGGAAAATCATAACTTAGCAGCAATAGCAGTGAGCTGCATCTTTCATATCATATTCTACTTGAATGAGGCAAATCATCTTCAAATGCCAACCAGTACAGAATTAATCATAGAATCGCAGAATGGTTTGGTTGGAAGGAGCCTTTAAGATCATGTAGTTCCAACCCTCAGCTATAGACAGTGGCACCTCCCACTAGACCAGGTTGCTTGAAACCCCATCCAGCTTGGAAAGTTTTAAAATCGCTAACTGTAGACTATATTGTGGCATAATTCTAACTGTTATGTTGTTTTGCTTGCTGTACTTTGTGATAACAATGGCAAAGAGATGTGGTATCTACCTTTCTAATGAAGGCCAGAATGTTCCAAGTGCTGATGTAATGCTTTGGTTTTGTGCTGATCAGCACTCAGTGGCTAAGCTTGAAATACTGAGCAGCTAATGATTTCAAGCAAATCTGTACTTCATCCAGACTTAGTCTTAGCAGAAGCTAGCTGGATAGCGTGCTATTTTCCAGACAAACAGTGCTTGTACTTTGTAAGCAGTTTCTTGTGGGTCAACAGCAGTTTGGGTGAGGCAGCTGAAATTGAAGACAAACTCTACAATTAGTATGACCGTGGAAGTTTCCTTCTCCCCATATTGAAAATTTAATACAACTTCATAGTGATGATTACAAGCTCATGTTGGAATACAGTAAACTGCTAGATTAAATACTAGAACATCATGTGACCTGTAGAGAACTGAGCTAGCCTGAAAAACTTTAATTGCTTTAGTCTAGAAATCTAATTACAGGAATGACTGAGTTTGAAAAAAGGGCAAGGCTGTCAGCTCTCTTAAACAGTTGTGCTTCAGTTAGTTTCCTGGTATCTTAAGGTCTTGATGTGTATAGTGGCTTTTATAAGTTCTTTTGATCATGTTCCATTCTAAAATGCAGCCAGAAGCATACTCTCAACTGTCTCCACACACTGCTGAAAAGAGTCTTGCCCTGCCACTTTGCCCTCCACACCTCAGATATTTATAGACCTGGATCAGGTCCCCTCTCAGTCTTCTTTTCTCAAGACTAACAGACCCAGTTCACTTAGCCTTTCTTCATTGAAGAGATGCTCTGGGCCCTTCAGCATCTTTGTGGCCCTCAGCTGGACTCTTTCCAATAGATCCCTGTCTTTTTTTGTACCAGGGAGTCCAGAACTGGACACAGTACTCCAGATGAGGCCTTACCAGGGCAGGGTAGAGGGGGAGGATCGCCTCCCTCGACCTGCTAGCAATGCTTTTTTTAATGCACCCCACAATGCCATTGGCCTTTTTGGCCACGCGGGCACACTGCTGGCTCATGGTCAATCTGTCATCCACCAGGACACCCAGGTCCCTCTCCAGCAGGTCATCCCCCAACCTGTACTGGTGCATGCAATTATTCCTCCCTAGGTGCATGACTCTACACTTGCTTATGTTAAACCTCATCTGGTTTCTTACTGCCCAGCTCTTCAGCCTGTCCAGGTCTCACTGAATGGCAGCAACTTCGTATTATCAGCAAACTTGCTGAGGGTGGCCACTATGCCCTCGTCAAGGTCATTGATGAAGATGTTGAACAAGACCAGACCCAGCACCGATCCCTGGGGAACACTGCTACTTACAGCTCTCCAACTGGACGCTGCACCACCAATGATGACCCTTTGTGCTCTGCCAACCAGCCAGTTCTCAACCCACCTCACTGTCCACTCATCTATCCCACACTTCCTCAGTTTTGTTATAAGGATGTCGTGAGAGACAGTATCAAATGCCTTGCTAAAATCAAGGTAGACTACATCCACTGCTCTCCCCCCATCCTCCCAGCCAGTGGCAATGTCATAGAAGGCTACCAGGTTGATGGAGCATGACCTCCCCTTGGTGAACCCATGCTGACTACTCCTGATAACCTCCTTTTCTTCCAATTGTCTGGAGATGGCATCCAGCATAAGCTGTTCCATCACCCTTCCAGGGACAGAGGTGAGGCTGACTGGCCTGTAATTACCCAGATCTTTCTTCTTGCCCTTTTTGAAGACCAGAGTGATAACGACTATCTTCCAGTTTTCAGGCACCTCCCCCCATTCTGCAAGACCTCTCAGAGATGTTAGGGAGCAGTTCAGCAATCAGCTCTACCAGCTTCCACAGCACCTGTGGATGCACCCCATCAGGTCCCATGGATTTATGAACATAAATTTGTAAGTGCTATCATGCAGAATGGACTGTTCATGCAGAACTTGCTGGAGACTTACAGGCTTGTGATACTGCCAAATAGTAACTTCATTTATTTATTTATTTTGGAGAAAGCAGGTTTTTGTGATTACTCAGATGTTATGGGAATTTTCCCCAAAATGACAAACTTCAGGCAAGTGTGGGTCTGGCATTAGATGACAAACAATTCAACAATTCACGAGCATTACACTGCAGCCATTCTAATGTCTTGTGACCTAGGTGGAAACAGACCTCTCATTAAATAACTGTAAGGACACGTGCTTATCTTGGCGTAAAATTCCAACATGTGTTCAGTTGCTCATTCTGAGCTGGCGCTTACTGATATTCTTTGTTCCATAACATTTACAAGTGTTCCTGGTTTCTTTTTGTATGAACACCAAGTAAAAGGAAAGGGAAAGAAGAATGTCAAAGAGCTACTTTTGGAAGCAGAATTCTTTTATAGCTGCTGCTGTCTGCTCTGTTCAGTCAAATAAGCCAGCCCTGGAAACTGAGGAGTACATCACTGGGTAAGTTCTGTTTCTTATTGTCGAAATTAAGTTGTGGTGTTTTACAAAACTTCTATTCCCCACACTCTTTTTAGAGAACTGTACAATTAGATGGTAGCATAGCAGAAGAAAATGTTCTTAAATTATTTTATTGCATAAGAAAAAATATAGGTGAAGTCCATTCAATTGTTTACTAATTATGGAGGTGATACAGGAAAGATTGTAGTGGCTGTAAGATGTGAAACTGAATTTTCTTCTGTTCCTTCAACTATAAAACTGACAAAGAAATTCAAATAACTTTTGTATTTGAACATATGATACACTTAGGCAAAGCTGTTTTTTATGCTTCTGCGTGGTTAAAGTTTTTGCTTGTGTTTGTGACATTTTAACTGGCAGGCTGGAACTTAGCTATTGGGAAACAGTTAGTGTGATTAAAACAGTGTTGCCAGTGGATCTGATTTTCACTGAGAAAAAATTGAGGCAAACCTTAAAACAAGTAGCATGGTATGTTACAGGTTTCCATAACTAACAATTTGGAAAATGTGCATAAACCTTTGTGACAGAGCATATTTCTTATCTGTAGAACTGCTTCCCATACTTCTTCATCCTTTGTGTTCTCTGTGGCTTTGCTTGTCACTGTTTCCAGTCTGAGTATATTTCTCCTTCTGTTTTGCAGAGTATGCCAAGAGTGCTTCACTCTCACTTGTTCCCACAAAGTCAAATTGGGTCATCTTGTATCAGTGATAAAATGTTATGGAATGTAAAGCTGAAAAATGATTAACAACACAAGAGTTGCTTTGTAACATAGGTGTGCAATTAGATTATGGTTTGCAGAGTGAATTAGTACTTCCATAGCAACCTGCAGGTGTACCAGCTTAACGGACTTGGAGATTTTTTATTTTTATTTTTTTAAATTCTTTTACATTTTTTCTTCAACAAGCATTCAGCTTTCCAAGAGTTCTTTTGCTGGTATAGCTTTCTTGTTTTTCTATGCTGCGTGTTTACTGTGGCTATATTTCCAAACGTAAGGATAGATCCTGACTCATGTTTTCCTATCAAAATGCTGTGAAATTGTTAGCATGCATATGGTTCAGTCTAGGTATTTCTATCTGAATTCTTTTAGATCTTTCAGGAGGGTAGCACAAACCGTCAGTTTTCTTTCTTGCTAAAATAGAGGATGTTGTCAGCTTTGTAAGTATTAAATTTGTATGAATATGAAATGCAGTCAGTGGAAGGTCTTCCTGTCTTTGTTATGTGTCAGAATTTATTTATTTATTCAGTTAAGTGTTCTCCTGCATGGTTCGGTGAGTCAAGGAGTGGAAAGGTGTTGCTGTTTTTTTTCCCCTGTATGCTGTGGTTTTAATCAAGACTTCAAAATCTCTTTGTAACAAGGATTTCTAATTGCCTCTCAAGAGAGTCAGTCTTGATAATTGCATGTGTGTTCAAGTGGGAATGATGCAAGTTGTTTCAGAAGAGTATCATCTTTCTCATAGTCACAGAGGTTCCTGCTGCATGTACCTGAAAGCCAGTGAAACACTGACTCACAAGCATTCAATAGGATCATTTCTCATTGAAGTCTGTTGCACATAAGATCTTTTATGCCTAAGAGAATTGTTTGCTGCGTCAGAGAACCTGAAAAGAACTAACATTTATTAATGTACCATAAAACTCCAAGTGATGTGGATTAATAATGTATGAGGAAACTTCTAGTGGTTTGAGTTGTAATGGTTCTGATGGTAGCACTGTTTATTTAGTGAGGTGAAAAAATCTAATGCTTCAAGGATATACAGTAGAAAACAATTGGTCATTTCTGGTCTTTCGAAACCATGGTGTGCTGTAGGGTGCTTGCAAGTTGTGCCAATAATGAAAAAATTGAGAGAGGGTCAGTACGATCAAGGAAGAGATAAGTTGGAGCTGATCAAGTGTAGTCTTTGTTTATGAGCTTTCTAGAATCCATAATGTTATTTCTGTAATCACTGTGTCCTCAACAAACAAACAAAAAACTATGAATGTTGCTTTCATCTGCAGTAGTTCTCAGTTCAGACTCTTGGGGTCTGAGGAAGGAATGGCATGATGTGTACAGGCTATGGTAGCACCTGGCTATTCTCTCTGTTTCTGTGGCAGCAGAAACCAAGTGCTAGCCAATAGCAGAAGAAATAGTCTGATTACCAGGCGGTTGTTTCCATGAAAATTTCTGGATTGAGAGCTGTAAAATAGAGGATTAGGTAGAGACAGGTATCCTGTCTCTAACAGTTCCTATAAGAAACTTTTGATCATATGAGTTTGATCAAGATTTCACCTAGACGAAAGCTATAGGGTTTCAGAGCACACCTCTTGATGCTTCTGGTATTTTGGAGGTTGCTTATCCTCCTTAAACACTGTCTGCCTTCAGGCTTGCTGCTAACAACTGTTGTTAGCTGCTTCCTGCAGGTCAGGCTGAGATAAGATGGCTTGCAATCTGTGTGTAATTAAATATGAATAATCCTTTCTCTTAGTTAAGCGAAGTAAGCGCCTTTGTGCATCATGAGAATTAAGCATGTGGTGAAGTATTTCCTCGGATAGGATAGGATTGTGCACCAGCCTTGCTGATTTGGTTGTCTGGGAATCTGTGACAGTAAGTGGCTGTTCTGAAGGTAATTGTGGGGTCACAACAGTAGGTGTGTGTGTGTATGTAGACACAAGCATGCAGAATTGTTATGATAATTTGGCAGAAAGCTAGTGAGGAGTTGCAGAAATTGATCAGAAATCTGAATGTGTTTCTCTTTTTTGCCATCTGTGAAAGCTTTATCTTATTTTTTGCCATGCCACATCTACGAGCCAGAGCACTGAGCAGCTGTTATGCATCTGGAAGGGGGACTATGAGTTTTTAGTCCTTGGGTACATTTCACATGCTGACTTTTTTTCCCTGTGCTGGATTTCAGGAAGGTGGACTGTATGTATCCGTACAGCTGACTGAAAATCGGCGTGGATGTAAACATGAGCATCATGGTGGTGTTCAGCCCCCAGCTCTGTGTCTGTGTAGGGAGTCAGTGCTCATGCAGAGCTGGGCTGTGGTGCGCTCGTACTGCTGGAGGAGTGCAAAGGTCTCTCTGACAGTGGTTTTGAAACTCAGTAGCGCACTTGGCAGTGGAAACAGTAGTCAGGTGTATTGGAGTGTGGAGCTAAGAGCCTTCCTGTAAATCAAAGGAGCCTAGGTGTGATTTTTCATGCTGAAAGGGGTCTCTAGCTACCACACATGGTGGCTTTCTCTGGGAGAACTTATCAGTGTGCTGGATGGGTGCGTGCAGTGGGAGCAGGCATGTCGTGCACGGGCTATTTGGCTGCTGTCCTCTGTGAGCACGGGCTGTGCTGAGGATGTGTTTGAAAGAGAGACTGCAGTCCTACAGACCAGGCAGGCTAAGGTTGTATCAAGGCCGTCACTGTGAGACCACCTCAGCGGACGTGTCCCGACTGTTGTGAAACCATGCGTAGCTTTCTTGGAGTGTTCTGCAGCAGAAGGACATGTCCCTGTGCTTTTTACGTCTGGCAGAAGAAAGGTGCTTCAGTTTCCTGAATGGTATTTCTGCAGGTGGTCTGTCCACAGAGCTGCAGCTCTAGCACTTGTTGGGAGTTAGCTTTCACTGACTGACTTGGCTGCCTGTGTGCATGGAGCCTTACTGAGGCAGAAATCACTTCTCAAAATGCATGTTCTGCAAGTCTCAACAAGAATGTTTTCTGTGCACGGCTGGGGCAATTTCTTGCACAGCATTCCCTGTTTGGAGCAAGGAGGCTGCTCCAGCACAGTGCAGAATGCAGCTCCTTCTCGCCTCATCTCCCTGTAGCACTCACTGCTTTCCTAGGTGGAAAGGAAGACAGCACTCCTGTAAACCCAGCCTTCACCTTTCCATTCTGAAGGGCTGTGGGCCCAGCACTGAGTGTGGAACATAAGCTCACATGGTGCGATGTATGCAGGTGCATTATGAGTGGCAGATAATTAATCCCCCAGTGGAACCTGAAATAAACCCACATTCCTGTGTGCTCCTGTGCCTCCTTTTAGCTTGAGAATGTTTAGGTTTCTCTTCAAAGCTATATGGTAGGCATTTGTGTGTGATTGCTGCGTTGGGCCTTCCTTTCTTTGCCTTTATCACTGTTTGGGGTGAACTGATTCTGGAGGAACAAAAGCACTTTAAAGCTCTCTTTGCCCAGAGAAGACCAAATTTTCCTCCATTCAGACACAGTGCAGCGTTGGGAAAACCTCACTGATTGGTTTATAGGGGCATTCTACAGCAAGGCCTGGCTGCAATGAACTCCAGGGGGTTCGGTTTGCGGACAGCAGTTTGTTGCTTTTCTTCAGCAGGTCGACGGCAGCGCCAACAGAGCGACTCGGTGCTGCCTGGCAGGCATCTCTTTCCATCCGTCGGGCGCTTTTCACACAGTTTAAGAGCAGGGGGAGAAAAAACCGCACCGGCACCGCGACCGCCCCCAGGCTGCCCGCCGCCCCCTACGGTACAGCGCCCCGTCTCGCCCCGCAGCGCGGCACGAGGATGTGACGCCGCCGGGGCCGCCTCTCAGTGGGCGCGGCTCCGCCGTTCCGCCCTGAAATACGGCGGTGGCCGCGGGCGGAGTAGCAGCCGTGGAGTTCCGCGGCCATGCTCGTCCCCTCTGCGCCTCGCAGCCTCGCTGCCGCCGCCCCCGCCGGCAAGGCCAAGCTGACGCACCCTGGCAAGGCCATCCTGGCGGGTAAGCGCCCGCAGAGCGGGGTGCAGAGCTGAGGGCGTGCCGGTCGCTCGCGTGGGAGTGGGGAGCAGCCCCGGGAGCTGAGCTGGGGGCGCGGGGGGCACCTCGGATAGCGGTGCTCGAGAGCGTGCGAATCCACGCTTCGGAACGCGCCTTCCTGCTCGTGTCCGTGGGATCGCTGCGGGCGCCGGGGAGGTGCCGTGCTTCCTGCTGCCTGCTCGGAGCGGAGCGGAGCGGAGCCTAGGGGCGGAGGCTCGTTCATCTCCTTTGTGGCTGTTCGTTCGCTCCCCACTCGCAGGACGGCTCTCAGAGCAGAGCTCAGCGCTCGCCTTTGAAACGTGCTCCCTCCGACCTGACCTGACCGGCACGTCCCGAGCTGCTGTGTTGCAACCAGCGTTCTCTCTTCCTCCTCCGGCCGACGCTTTGTTCATCCGCCCGCTACCAGCCCTGTGCCCGGGTGCCGGGAGCGGCCCGGGACCGAGAGAAAGGGCTGTGCCCCCGGGCACTGAGCCTGCGCCTGGAGAAGCCGTCGCGGGGGTGGAGGAAGAGCAGCGTTGGGATGCGAGTCTGCTCCTCGCTTGCAGCAAATCAGAGTAATTGGTGAACGGGCATACATCCAGCAGGCTCTGTGGCACCTAATTATGTTACAAAGCACAGAAATGGGCAAGAGCTGCAGTTAACTCCCTGTGCATAACTCCTGTCTCTGTGGCATGCGGTGAGGCTCCATGCTGTGCTCACTGCTCTGATGTCTGAGGAACTGAAGAAGCTGGGAGGCCGTGGGGCTGTGGTCCTTCTGCATTAGGTACCTTACTGCCTTCCTGAGCCATGTGTGCCCTCTGCCAGAGCCAGCGCTCTGCCACACAGTACTTGAAGCTTGGCAGTGTTGGTCTGGTGTCCTTGGAGGATGCCAGCAAAGCTCTTGCTGCCAAGAATTCTCACTGTCTTCTAAGGCAAGCGAAATGTTAAAAAATAATTTGCAGATGGGCTCTTGTTTGTCCAAGAGGCTGCTGGGTACTTGGGCAGCAGTCACCTTGTTGCCTGCCATCAAACTGCTGAGAGTGCCACAGCCAGGGGTTGAGGGTAGCCTTACATATTGCTGCATGACAGTGCTTTGGCTTGCTTAAGCTTGGTTAAAATCCTGTTAAACAGGCAGGCTCTGTGCTGAGATGGACATTTTCTAGTTATTTGGCTGCAGAGCTGTTTAGGCTGCACTGGAGCTCTTTGTGCTTGGTTTTCTGGTGCTGCACAGCTTGAGGCTGGCTCTCTGGAGCCGTGTGCAGCAGTTGAATGTCTTGCTTGGGAGGCCTTTGATTATGGTGAGAGACTTTACTTGCCTAGAGCTAAATGCTGCTCAGTTTTTAGCTGGTTTTGAGGCCTGGGGTTTGCCTCTTTTCATAGAGAAGCTGTCTGTTGCTACTCTGCTCGGCAACACCTTGGTGCTCTCTATGCTGTTTTCTTGGATGCTGTCCTGTATGGTGCTTGGCTTTGGAAGAGCCAGATGCAGCTCCTGTTACAGGGTTTGCTATGAGCAGTGAGTGCTGATGGGGGCAGCAAGTGCCCAAGGAGAAAGGACAGGCGGTAGAGAGAGGGTTGTGGGCTAGGGCAGGGAGCCTCAGGGTCAGAAGGGGAGCAAAGCAGCAGCAAAAGCTCCTGTTTCCTCTCATTTGATAATCTTCTGATGTGATTTTTCTTAGGAAATTGTATACCTGTGGAAGAGAGCAGTCAAGGGCTGGGTGTGAAACCTGAAGCTCACTCCTTGGAAAACCAGGCTCCTTCCCCAGTGTTCTAAGCCCAGGGTATTGCCCCTCCCAGCAGGGAAGGAGCGATGCTTCTGGGTGCTGTCCACTGCTCCCTAGGCTACAAAACTGTTGTGAGATGCTCAGGATCTGAACCCAAGCATTGGCAATGGGTATTCATTGTTCACCTGCCTGCTGCTCCACAGGGCGCCATCATCTTACAGCTGACGTCAGTTGTCAGAAGGAGCCATCCATTCTCCTGGCAGCCATCAGCAGCCTGCTGACAGCTCTGGGATGTTGTGGTGCCTCTCATTGCTGAGGGCTGCGTGCACAGCATGCCAGTGCAAGGGCCCCCTTCACACCCAGCCAGGGAGCGGTGGCCCTTTTCGTGTACTGCATTTTCAAGGCTGACTCTGTCTACAATTGTTTTGCTGTCACTGTGCCCTTGTGCCCTGTGCTGATGGCTGAGGAGTGTGGACCATCTCCAGGGCCTTGAGCCTCACAGTGCTGTGCCATTCACATGCAGTTTTGGTGACACCAGAATGGAACTGTGACCTTGGGGTGCTCAGGATGGCTGAGCCTTTGCCAAGGTGAGGCTGGATGGTGCTGGGGCTCTAGGCAGGGGAGAGTAGATCCTATCATTACACTTGGAGCCAGGGAGCTTAAAATGCACTATAAAACGTTTTCTTACAATATTAGCTCGTTAAGAAGAAAATGCAAGGTGAATGAGCGAGTTGTGGTAGTTCAGGGAAGGTCTCGGCTCCCCGTCCCTAGGGCTGTCCACAGGGCAAACAGCCCACTATGACACAGGGGAGCCCGGTGTTGGCACTGCTGTTTGCGCCTGTGGGGTGTAGGGCTCCTGTCAGGCATGGGGCTGTTGCTGCAATTAAAGCATTTCCCAATCCACATGATGAAATGCAGCATTCCCAGCTGGCCTTGCACCTATCACATGGGTGCCCTTCCATGCCCCATGCTGTGAGTGGACATGTTCTGATATTCTGACCCATTGCAGGATGCATTTTCCATTCAAGTAGTGCTGTAGGGGTGATCTTCAGGTGACCTGGTTTTGAGGAGGGGGCCGTGCTGTCAGTGCAGCCCCCCTCCACCCCACTGAGCAGCCTGGTGTTGCCTTTCTCCAGACATGGTGCAACAGGGAAGATAAGAAGGTGTTGGTCTATGGGGTATATTGCAGGAGGAGGTGGCAATGCGCTGGGAGGGCTTCCAGATACTGCTGTTATCCCACCCTCAACCCTCTCCCTTGGAGCAAACTGACACCATTGTGTGCCTGGTGCTGATGAAGGAATTGTAGGAGTGTGTTGCACAAGAAGGAGCAGCCTGTGGAACCTGTTTCACCACTAGAGACATTGAAGAGTTCCTCTCCTTGAAGAGCAGGGGAGATTTAGATTAGACCTAAGGAAAAACTTTTTCTCTCAGGGAGTGATCAGGCTCTGGAGTGGCCTGCCCTGGGAGGTGATGGAGTTGCCGTCCCTGGCAGTGTTCAAGAGGCATCTGGATGAGGAGCTACGAGATACGGTTTAGTAGCTTGTGGTAGTAATGGTGATGAGAGAATGGTTGGACTAGATGATCTTGTAGGTCCTTTCCAACCATGTCATTCTATGATTCTATGACTCACTTGCCCCACTGTGTGCGTGGGGTGGTATTGGTGTGGTGAGGATGGATGTGGGCCACCTGGAGGGCTCTGTGGCTGCAGGAGTGGATGAGCCCTGGCTGCGATTCCTGATTTGTAGCACCCTGATGCTGGACTTTGTGGCTTTTGTTTGTTTGTCTGCTTTTCCCAGCTGTAAAGGCTATCTGGGCTCACAGGGGTTGACACAAAAGTCCCCTGGCAAGGAAACAAGCCACATACTCTGGGTGCATGTTTAGTGTGTGGGGCAAAGCTCAAGACACTGATGTGCACCAGGGGCTCCATAGCAGTCCTGCTTCTTATCAGCAGCGCTAGGCATGGACTAGCCCTGCTACTACTGCCTGGTGGGCCATTGAAAATTATGTCTGCCCAAGAAAGGATCTTGGGAAAGCTGAAGGCAAGAAGAGCTCTTTGTCTGTAAATGAGGTGCTTGTGTGTCTGTATGGGAAATTGCCCTTAGAATGGGGAGGCTGAGATTGCTTTCCAGGTGCCCACTTATTATCAGAGTTGTGCAGGCATCTGCTGCTTCTGCTGATGTTTGAGTAGGAGCATGGAGCAGAGCAGCACACTGTAGGCAGGGGTGGCAGAGAGCTACCGCCACCTCCTGTTCCTTAGCTCCCAGAAGGGCACTGGCTGCTGCCTGTGGCTTTGCAGGGGCAGCACTCACCTTCCATAGAGGTGCAGCCCCATGGCTGTCATTCCGCCTTCAGCATCCACCCTGGAAAATGTGGTTGCATGTTCCCAGGGCGACCCGAGGAGCTACTGGGGCTGTCCCCAAAATCCCTTGGGGTAATTGCACTTGTGCTGTCCGCGATCCCTTTTCTCCTTCTTGCTGAGTCCTGTAACTGTGACCCAGCAGAGCACAGTTATAGTTATCCTGGGGAATTAACACTGAATGGCTGTCAGGTACCCATCTTTCCCTCTGCAGCAGCATTGTCTATGCTGGCTGTGTAGCAGGGTCCATGTGGGGGGAGGACATGAAACCCTGGCATGGCCCTGGAGGACGTCCTTGTACTTCCTCCATCTCATTGGCTCATGTGTGGGCCCCTTGCCCTTTCACCTCTAGTGCACTTGCTGCTGGCTACTCATGCTTACTCAGCAGTGTTGCGAGCACCAAAGCTCTGCTGGGTAAAGTCCGAGTAAACAGACTGCAAGGTTGCTGCACCCCTGCAAAGGTGGCGCTTGAGAAGGAGCTGGAACTGGGCTGGCCTCGGGGGATGGGGTGATTGATTTGCATAGAATGTGGCTTCTGCTGGAATTGAGTGGCACCAGGAAGGGAAGCTGAGGCAGCAGTGCAGGACCTGTGTTTTGCCTTGCTCTGCATCTGCAGGCTCATGGCACAGCTCTGTGAGGGAAACAAGTTGTGCCAGATGTCCATGAGGGGTGACACCCCCAAGATGCTGCTGATCTACACCCTTGGAATTGCATTCTGCTTTGACTCTCCCATCCTAGTAGCTAGCATGCACCTAGTGCCCTGTATCTCCTGAGGCTGGTGCTGCTGATAGCTGAGTACTGCCATGGCCTTGGCTGTGCTGTATGTCGGGGCTGTCCTAACACTGTAATCAGTGCGTGGCAGCTCCCTTGTGTGGAGCAGCCAAAGGGGGTGATTGCAATTGTGCTTCCATACCTGCACGATGCCTCTGTGAGTGGGCTCCTACCGGGTGTGGCTTGGCAGTAGGTTCAGGTGGCTCTGCCAGGTTTGAAAATGGCTGCTCGCCTCTGAATCTCTGAAGGGAGCAGCACCTTTGAGTAGGGGCACTATAGTGCTGACTGGATTTGCTCTGCCTATTCCCCACCTCTTTGCCTGATGCCTTTGCATTAACACTGGTCACAGGGCCCTGGTGAGGAGGAGGATGCCACATTCTGGCCTGGCCCACGTGCTGTGAGGCATTGGGTTGAACAATATGAAGCTGCACCTGTGGGGTCTGTAGTACCCATGATGTCTGGGCTCAGTACAGCACTACTGCAGCTCCAATTCCACCTCCTCTTTTCTAGGTGGCCTCGCTGGAGGCATTGAGATCTGCATTACTTTCCCCACTGAGTATGTGAAGACACAGCTGCAGCTGGATGAGAAGGCCAACCCGCCCCGCTACAAGGGCATTGGTGAGACCAAGTGGCTTGGGGTCTTCCTGGGGGGGCTAGGGGTGTCCCTTGGTGTGTGCTAGGTGACAGTGACACCTCTGTTTTCTGCCCCAGGGGACTGTGTGAAGCAGACCGTCCGTGATCATGGTGTCCGGGGGCTGTACCGTGGTCTCAGCTCATTGGTGTATGGCTCTATCCCCAAGGCCGCCGTCAGGTGAGTATGTTGTGGGGGTCCCTGGACTGTGCTCCCCTGGCAATGACCTTGGTCTCAGCATCCCCAGTAGCTTCTGGTCTGTTGTTGGGCACACCAGGACTGTCACCGTGGCCTCTCCACAGGTTTGGCATGTTCGAGTTCCTCAGCAACCAGATGAGGGATGAGCAGGGCCGGCTGGACAGCACGCGGGGCCTTGTCTGTGGGCTGGGTGCTGGTGTGGCTGAAGCTGTGATGGTGGTGTGCCCCATGGAGACCATCAAGGTGGGAGGTGGACAGGGGCCCCCTGCTTGTGGCATCTCCCCCAGAGGAGCCCTAGGCCGCATCACTCTATTTGGATCCAACTCATCATCTCCTCACAGGTGAAGTTCATCCATGACCAGTGCTCCTCCAAGCCGAAGTACCGTGGCTTCTTCCATGGTGTCAGGGAGATTGTTCGAGAGCAGGGTGAGTCATGGCAGTAGTGGCCAAGGGCTTGGGTCCTGCAGTAGCCCATTGAGGAGGCCAGGTCTGTGCATGGGGCTGGTGCTCTCCTTCAACACCCTCCGTTGCTGTAGGGCTGAAGGGGACCTACCAGGGCCTAACTGCAACTGTCCTCAAGCAAGGATCCAACCAGGCCATCCGGTTTTTCGTCATGACATCCCTCAAGAACTGGTACAAAGGTACCATGCCCCCATGTTCCCACAGTGCTGTGCTGGCCGTGCTGCCAGTCCTTGGGTTGAGTTTCCCCTGTGAACCCCAAAGCTTCCCAGGCCTCTCATGATGGAGTGAGGTTAAGGCCAGGGACAGGGTGCCCCAGCTCCAGGCTTTGTCACCACCTCCAGACCTTTTCTCCTCTTCAGGAGATGATCCCAACAAGGTCATCAACCCCTTCGTCACAGGCGTGTTTGGAGCCCTTGCAGGAGCCGCGAGCGTCTTTGGCAACACGCCCTTGGATGTGGTTAAGACCAGGATGCAGGTGCAGCACTGTGACATGGAGATGCCATGCACTCACTGTTTCTTCATTAGCCAGGGTATCCCATCTCCAGTGCCCAACCCTTCTCTTCCCTTTCTGCAGGGGCTGGAGGCACATAAGTACAAGAGCACCTGGGACTGCGCATACCAGATCATGAAATATGAAGGGCCCCTGGCGTGAGTGCTCCCGTAGACCTCGGGCTGGGTCAGAGGGTGTTATGGGATAATACAGGGGACAAGCAGATACAGAGTGAATGATACAGAGAAGATGAGCATGGGCTCTGCACAAGGATGACATATGAATTTATTTATTTTTTTCTTGTAGCTGAAATAGTCTGGCCAGCAGGACTAGGGAAGTGATTGTCCCACTGTATATGCCACTGATGAGACCGCACCTTGAGTGCTGTATTCTTTTTGGGGCCTCTTGCTGCGTGAAAGACATTGAGGCACTGGAGCACGTCCAAAGAAGGGCACAGAAGATGGTGATGAGTCTGGAGCACAAGTCTTGTGGGGAGTGGCTGAGGGAACTTGAATTGTTCACTCGAGGGGAAGAGGCTGAGGGGTTATCTTACCTCTTGTTGACCTCTTCAGCTACCTGAGAGGAGGTTGTATTGAGGTGGGGAGTTGGTCTCTTTTCCCAGGTAACGATGATATATTGAGAGGTAATGGCTCAAGATGCACTAGGGGAAGTTCAGGCTGGATTTTAGGAAAAACACTGTCCAAAAGAATGCTGAGGCATTGAAAGAGGCTGCCCAGGGAGGTGGTGGAGTCACTGTTCCTGAAGGTGTCCAAGAAACACAGATGTGGAATTGATGGACATGGCTCAGTGGGTATGGTGGTGATGGGTTGGCAGTTAGACTAGATGATCTTAGAGGTCTTTTCCAACCTTAATGTTTTTATGATTCTAAGCAAGGATGAGAGCAGTGAGAACTGAGTGCATGTGGAAGGATTGAGGCACTAATGGTGTATCGTTGTGATCCTCCCTGACCATTCAGCCCTCTTCATCCCCACAGGTTTTACAAGGGCACCGTTCCCCGCCTGGGTCGTGTCTGCCTCGATGTGGCCATTGTCTTTGTCATCTATGATGAAGTGGTCAAGTTCCTCAACAAGGTCTGGAAAACAGACTGAGTGGCTCCGCCAGTGCCGCCGGGCTGCAGCTGGAAATTGATGACCAAGTGTGGAGCTGCCGTCAGCGCGGCCAAGGGTCCAAGTCTACCGTACGTGTCCATGGACCGGGAGCACCGCTCAGTGCCCCTGAACACCTTGTGCCCTTTATTTATTGCAGTGAGCTGAGGAGCAGTAATATTAATCAGTTGTGTGTGAAAATGGCCCAGGGAGCAGGGCAGAGGCTGTTGCCTGCACCCCAGGCTGTGCCCCCAACCAAGGCGCCAATCCTGGGGTGCTGAGCACTGCTGGTTCCTGACATAACCCAGACCCTTAACTTTCCTTACAGTGGGGACAGCATTCGGGTGAACCAGGTTTTCCACCCCCCTCCCCCCTACCCTTTGTAGTTCACAGTTGAGACGTGTGCGAGAGATGGGGTGCAGAGGCACAGCCCCCATCTCAGACTTGGCCCCTTGGCATGTCCCCTCAGTGGGGGCAACCTCCAACACAAAGCCCTTCTTCCACATTCCCATTCTGCCCTCTCATAGCTCTCCAGGGCAGCCCCTAGCTGCCCCTGTGGCTTTCAGACCCAGTACTAACACCCATGCTACTCCTGCCTTTGTGCCAAAACCTCCCTAACGGGGGAGCAGATGCAGAGCTGGAGCTGCCCCCCCCTCCCCCCCCCCCAAATTGTGTTGTAACAGCATTAATACTACTAGTTCATGGGAGGGCAAAGGAAGAGCCTGGGAGCAATTTTCCTTTGGCTTTCTTCTCTGAAGCCAGTGAGTTTTTTTTTTTTTTTTTTTTTTTTTTTTTGTTTTGTTTGTTTTTTTTTTTTTTTAATTCTGTTTTACAGTCTCAATTTGAATAAAATCAGCCTTGCTTTAGTGGGTGCAGTGCATGGGGCGTCGCTGGCCATGGAGGTTGGGAAGTGCTGTCATTATGTGCTGCAGGTTGGGGATACACTATGAGTTGGGACGTGCGTACAGTCAGCTGGGTGCCAGGTCACTAAAGCAGAAGGAAATGTACTTCCCACACCTCGGCAAGGGGATTCTCCACAACTACACCTTTGCACCTTCACCAGAGTGCTCCAGCCACAATAAAGGCAGTTTCCTTCAGAGGAGCAGACCCCACACAGATGACTGGGATAAGTCACAGGCTCAGTCAAATCCTACATCATCTGCCACAGGAAAACCGCTGCAAACTAAAGTACAGAGAAGAATAAAAGCAGACCAATGTGAGATCCCAGGTGTGGTGCAGGAGTAAGGGCTGGCACAGAGTGTAGACGCGTACCACAGCCCTGCAGCAAGGCCAATAGCTGCTGAAAGGCAGACGGGGGAAAAAAGAACCTTTCTGCACCTTCAGTGGAGCTGCAGCCCCAGGTGCCCCTGATTACTTACGGGTCTCGGGTAGCACCTGCGGTGTGCCCAGCAGCAGGTAGAGTTTGAGCATGGTGTGCATGCTCCTTCCCTCCAGCTGTGGGGTCTCTTCTTTGTTAAGGCCTCCTTAATATCTTAAGGCCTCCTTAACCACCTTAATGTTACCTCTCTAATAATGTTTAATTGATTTGATTAGTCATTTGATTTTTGCAAAACACCTTTAATCACTTTGTAAATTCTCCATCATTATAAACAGAACCACCATGTATATTTTCAGCAATCCAAGTTTTATTTTTTATTTTAATTTATTCCGGTCTGGAATTGCCCTATCGCGTTTCTGGAATCCGGCAGTGCGAAGAAACCTTCGTAAACTGCCGCGAAAGCTGGATTACAGGTATTGCCGTTCCTGAATCGGCGCATGCGTAGTGCCGTTCTGAGATCGGAGCATGCGTAGTGCGGCTCCCGAAATCGCGCATGCGTATTGCCGTACTGTAATCGGCGCAAGCGTAGTGCAGCTCCGGAATTCGAGCATGCGTAGTGCAGTTCATGGGAAAAAAAAAAAAAAAAAAAAAAAAGCGCAAGCGCAATGCAACTCCGGAACACGCGCATGCGCATTGACGCTTCTGAATCGGCGCACGCGTAGTGCGGCTCAGGAACTGCACATGCGTACTGCTATTCCAGCATTGGCGTATGCGTAGTACGGGTAAATCCGCGCATGCCTATTGCCGTTCCAGAACTGCATTCTAGAATTCTAGACTTGGCGCATGCGCAGTCCAGCTTCGGAACTCGCGCATGCATATTATCGTACATGAATAGGCGCCTGCGTAGTGCGGCCCTAGAACTCGAGCATGAGTAGTGCCTCAATGGTATTCATTAGTCACAAGGCATTATTTTCGGATCGTCGCTAAGTACAATCTGTCAAAAAGCATTACCATTACAGCAACCTAAACCCAAACAACAAAGAGGCATTACTTTCGGGGCATCCATCTGCGCTTCTATAGCGGCCATATATACCGCAATGCAACTCGCCGGAAGTGACGTTACTGCGCATGACCAAGATGGCGACGTCCTAGAGCGGCGTTATATCCCGCTATGCACCTCGCCAAAAGTGACGCTACTGCGCATGACCAAAATGGCGGCCTCCTATTATGGCGGTATATCCCACAATGCACGTTCCCGGAAATGTCGCTACTGCGCATGACCAAAATGGCGACACCCAATTAAGGCGGGATATCCCACAATGCACCGTGACGAAAGTGGCGCTGCTGCGCATGACCAAAATGGCGACTTCCACATGCCACGGCATATCCCACAATGCACCTTGCCGGAAGTGATGCTACTGCGCATGACGAAAATGGCGACTTTCTCTTTCCACGGTATATCCCACAATGCACCTTGCCGGAAGTGTCGCTACTGCGCATGTCCAAAATGGCGGAGGAAAAGAGCTACTGCGCATGTCCGAAATGGCGGAGGAAAAGCGCTACTGCGCATGTCCAAAATGGCGTCCTCTGATTTTGGCGGGATATCCCACAATGCACCGCGGCAGAAGGGACGCTAATGCGCATGTCCAAAATGGCGGCGGAAAAGCGCTACTGCGCATGTCCAAAATGGCGTCCTCCAATTTTGGCGGGATATTCCAGAATGCACCGCGGCAGAAGGGACGCTACTGCGCATGTCCAAAATGGCGGCGGAAAAGCGCTACTGCGCATGTCCAAAATGGCGTCCTCCGATTTTGGCGGGATATCCCAGAATGCACCGAGGCAGAAGGGGCGCTAATGCGCATGTCCAAAATGGCGGCGGAAAAGCGCTACTGCGCATGTCCAAAATGGCGTCCTCCAATTTTGGCGGGATATCCCAGAATGCACCGCGGCAGAAGGGACGCTACTGCGCATGTCCAAAATGGCGGCGGAAAAGCGCTACTGCGCATGTCCAAAATGGCGGCGGAAAAGCGCTACTGCGCATGTCCAAAATGGCGTCCTCCAATTTTGGCGGGATATCCCACAATGCACCGCGGCAGAAGGGACGCTACTGCGCATGTCCAAAATGGCGGCGGAAAAGCGCTACTGCGCATGTCCAAAATGGCGGCGGAAAGCGCTACTGCGCATGTCCAAAATGGCGTCCTCCGATTTTAGCGGGATATCCCACAATGCACCGCGGCAGAAGTGGCGCTACTGCGCATGTCCAAAATGGCGGCGGAAAAGCGCTACTGCGCATGTCCAAAATGGCGTCCTCCAATTTTGGCGGGATATCCCAGAATGCACCGCGGCAGAAGGGACGCTACTGCGCATGTCCAAAATGGCGGCGGAAAAGCGCTACTGCGCATGTCCAAAATGGCGTCCTCCGATTTTGGCGGGATATCCCACAATGCACCGCGGCGGAAGGGACGCTACTGCGCATGTCCAAAATGGCGGCGGAAAAGCGCTACTGCGCATGTCCAAAATGGCGACCTCCAATTTTGGCGGGATATCCCAGAATGCACGGCGGCAGAAGGGACGCTACTGAGCATGTCGAAAATGGCGGCGGAAAAGCGCTACTGCGCATGTTAAAAATGGCGTCCTTCAATTTTTGGCGGGATATCCTAGAATGCACCGCGGCAGAAGGGACGCTACTGCGCATGTCCAAAATGGCGGCGGAAAAGCGCTACTGCGCATGTCCAAAATGGCGGCGGAAAAGCGCTACTGCGCATGACCAAAATGGCGTCCTCCGATTTTGGCGGGATATCCCACAATGCACCGCGGCGGAAGGGACGCTAATGCGCATGTCCAAAATGGCGGCGGAAAAGCGCTACTGCGCATGACCAAAATGGCGACCTCCTATTTTAGCGGCGTTCTTTTCCGCCTTTGGCGCGCTCCGCGGTTTCTCGTTCGTTCTTCCTCCGCCGAACCCCGCGGGAGCAGACAAGGAGCCTCCATCGGCGGAGCGGTTTGTGCGTGGGATCCGGGCAGCCCGTCAGCCGGACGGAGCCGTCCTACGCGGGGTAGAAGCGCAGCGATCGTCGCTGCCCCCGGCCGGGTGAGCTCCCGGGTCCGGTTGGTTCCGGCTGGGGTAGAAACGCTGCCGGCAGTTCCTGCCCAGGGACCCGTCAGTTGTACGCGGGGAACAACAGTCGGACCGTGGAACAGCGTTTGGACGCAGGGAAAAGTCCGGGAGCGTCGCAGCAGGAGCTGCAGGTTGTTGCCTCATTGCTGTTCTCAGCCATGGCAACAATAACGGTGTGTTCGTGCTGCTGTTCCCATCTATTGCTTATGGCCAGGTACCGTGTATTGCAGTCAGTGCTATCAAAGCGCTTGAAAGAAGGCCTGCAGCTCTGACTCAGTGCAGTGTGAAGCCGGCAGTGTGTGTGACTGAGAGTATGAAATAGATGGTCGTCTATTTTTGGTTTACTTATGATATATAAAATTGCTGCTAATAGCCCCCTATAGCCCCCCATCATCCCATTGCCCCCTATAGCCCCCTATAACCCCCATCTCCCCATTATCCACTATAGCCCCCTATAGCCCCCCATCACCCCATTGCCTCCTATAGCCCCCCATCATGTGTCCAACAGGTGCCAGCAGAGCCCCGAGAGATGCGCGGCTCCTGATGAGAACAGCGAGGAACAGAAACCTGCATTGCCTGGAACGCCTCGGAACTCAACTTTGCTGGCCGGGAATTGCCTGCCCAGCAGATAAGAGCAGCACACACTGACTGTGTTGGATCTGTTCCATACTGAGACCCAAGGTAATGTTCCGGAGCTCATTTCTGCACTTCAGTGCTTAATTCTTATTGCAGTGCCCTTCTTGCTGCCCCCAAATGCAGCCATTGCCTTTTGCCCCAACAAGTGCTGCCATCTCTCTCTGCCCCCCAAGTACAGCCTATGCGTTGCACCCCATAAGTGCCGCCATCACGTTCTGCCCCCCAAGTTCGTTTCTGTTCCCCCATGGCTCCATTCAGTTCTTTATTGCTGCTGTTGCTCCTCCATTGCAGTTTTGCGTTGTGTCCACAAGGCGGCGCTGTTGTAGCTCCCATTGCTGTTAATAGGGCTGCAATGCAAAGGGAGATTCAGACTACTGCTATTAATGTCCTCTATGGTTACTATGGGGTTTAATGGGGTCTATGGGGTTTTATGAGATCATTTGGGGCCTTTATGGGGTCTCTATGGGGTTTAATGGGGCCTTTGGGTGTCCGATGGGGTTTAATGGGGTCTTATGGGATCCCTATGGGGGTTTAATAAGGGCCTATGGGATGTTATGGGGTCCTTATGGGGTTTAATGGGATCTTCTGGGATATTTATGGGCCATGATGTATGTGTGTGTATATGTGTGTGTATATACCCCATAAGACCTCACAGCTGCTGGGGCAAAGCAGTAAGGCATTGGGATTGGTATCCCTAAGCTACAGTCATAAACTCTAACCTCTAGCTTGCGTTACTTGTTTTCCAACAATATCAGACTGACACCTGATTCTTGGAGGCCTGGGGGACTGTTTGTTGCTGAAGAAGTTAAATTATTGCTTTGAGAGAATAGTGTGTTCTGCCTCTCAGAGCTTCAGTAAATAATGGTAAACTATTTAGGTTCTCTTGGGTCCATAGAATTCTTTATCACCAACGAATAATCAAGCCCTCACTACATTCTTGATTAACAAGACGTTTAGTTAATGTGTAGTGGAATTTCTTGTAGCTGCCAAGAGGAATCATGAATTCTCTGCACCTGCTGTCTCTGAGTCAGTGTTTGTTTTGTCACCTTTTCTTTCCCAGGGTTTCAGGAAGGAGTTCAGGTGACTATGGAGAAGATGGTAAGCATAAATTATTGTACTCAGGATAGCATGATGATGTGTAAATGCTTCTAGTACTGTAGCAATGGGAAAGATGTTATTTTCTCCTTAAGAAAAGGGAAAGTTAGAAGATAAACTAGGGAAGCCTCCCGGAAAGGATAGAATGTAGCTTTTGCTGGAAGAGACTGTAAGAAGATAAATCTGAAATTACAGGTTGTGTGTTTTGTTAGCCGAATAGTCTTGCTGGAAAAAAAAACATGTCCATATGTGAGAGTTGTGAACCATTCAGTACAGTCAACAGGTACTTCATAAGGGAAAAAAACAAAACCGTCCTATTGTAGGAATGTAAGCATGAGTGGTAGCAGATATAGATACTTTAATCCAGTTTCAGATCACCTGTGAAAGGTAGCAGTTGCAATCCAGAAATAAGGAAGAAATTGCTTATCCCTTTTTGAGGATCAGGGCTCACCAGATACCCCATAGGAAGTGATCTCTGAGTAGAGATTCTTCCCTCGAGACTGCCAGCCTTTAAATGAGCTTAGGGAGGTGCAGACCCAGGGTCCACCCTTTCTGGTCCCACAGGTGAATTGCTTCTACCTGTACTTGCAGGGTTGGCTATGCCCATTCACCAGGCATTCAGTCACTGGTTCAAGCTGTGACCTGATGGTTTCCATACAAGGAAGGAGAAATAGCTTTGTATCAAAGCTTTTTTTCAACTTTTTTTGTTTTCTGTTTTTTTTTTTCTAATTATTATTTATTTTTTAATTTTTATTTTTTTTTAATTTTTATTTTACTTTTTAGAATGGAATTCTGGGAGGCTGATGGATTATGCCTTACTCAATGATGAAAGTGAGTGAGATGAAATCTTGGTAAAATGAGGGCATCTGCCTTTCTTGGCAGGAAAAGAAAGTTGCTGGGGATTTTGTGTTACAGCATTCAATCCCAAGTGATCTGCAACTATGCAAGACTGGTAGAAATACTGCTGATTTTTCCCCATTAATTAATAAGGGTTGGGCTGATAGTCATGCCTTTAAGGCAAGAGTTCTTCCACATAGCTGCATTCACCACAGTGTTAAGAGACAGACCTTTACTTTCCTGTACGGCTTGTGTGAAATGACAGCCAGAACCAACTGCTTCTTTTAGTTCTCATGTACACCACTGCTGGCAACGCTTCATCTAACACGTGACTACTTCAGTCATTTATGCCAGCCTGTTCAGTAAAAGACCGTACTACTAAAGGGGAATGATAATATAAGGCTTGACCTTCTGTGAAAGGAAGCATGTTTTAAAGGCTTCTCTGCTGGGAGGTGGGATGCAGCTGGTCTGCTGCCTTGAAAGCAGATCACTGCTGCCTTAGCTTACTGTTTTAACTTCTTGCAATTTCCAGAAGTCCTGAAGGAGATCCAAAGTACACTGGAGGGAGGAAGAGGGTAAGGAGGGTAAGTATCTACCAACTTCTGTTTCTAAGGGTGGGGATGACAAGGGAGGGCATTTCTAGTGGCAGTAGGGCAGTGCCCAACAAAAGATGGTAGAGCGAGCTCCTTGTGCTAGAGCCTGTTCATGTGTGTGTCCTATGGACTGTCAAAGGGAAGAAGAGTATGAGAGATGCTGGTTCTCTTTCACATGTTGTCCCAGTACTTTTTTTTTTTTTTTTTTAATGAATAATGTTTTGTCTCTTTCTCTCCGAAAAGCAGGAGAGATCACATTCCCACATCCCAAAGGAACAGGACTCTGACTATTCGCATACAGGTTTCTATTTGTGTCAACCCATACTGATCTAAGGTCAGGCCACATGGGCTTAGTTGGCCGAGGATGGGACTTTGGAGTTTTAATCCTGGCTTGACACTTGTCACTTGGACATATTCAGTATCTCTGCTCCCATTCTGTCTGTACAGTAGAGCTGAACTACCACCATGGGTGGCGGGGCTTTATCTTGTATCCTTAGAATACTGATGTTCAGGTGCCAGGGGCTACAGAAATGTAGACAAAGGACTACTGTTTGCAACGGATGCAGGAAGCTTGGTGGGATTGGTAACTGCTGGTGCGTAAGGATAAGTGACTGACTGACATGCTCTGCTCTGTGCACTTCCTCTGGACACTACTCAATCCTGGTTTTCTGTCGGCAGCTGGGAGAGAATGTCTTCGTACTACATTGCAGTAACAGAACTTGTACTGTGTCATTGCAGGAGCTATGCAGAAAGAAATTTGGCAAGAAGACCAATAGGACATAGATTAAGTAATGGAGAAGGTAGGTGAGGCTAAAGTTATTTCTGGCCAACTGAAGTAGCAAAAGGAAAAGCACAAAAATGATAACATTCAGCTTATATAAATGGTTTGCAATAGTGCAGAACTGTGGTCTGAATGAGAATCTGTTGGCTGTGTGTTGTAGTACCACTGTTCAGCACCTTATGTACCACGTGCATAAATATGCTGGATCAGTTTTAAATGAATAAAGAGCCTTTGAAGGCTCCTTCATGACTCTTAACAGGAAACAAGCATGAATGGCAGCCAGAGCTTGCAGCAATAATCTGTTGAGACTTAGTAAGGACTCTCAAGTAAGTGGATGCCTTCACTAAGCAAAACAGAATGCACAGGATGCTCTTCTTCCCTTCCTCTGTGCTTGAGAAATTGTTTGAATAGTGACAACAGCAACATGAGTCTGTATTAATTATGAAAACCCATGTGCAGAAGATAGAGACAGGGAGAGGGAAAGTTATTATGCAGAACAGTCATTAAGAATAATTTCACATCTATCATAGGAGCTTGTGTGCAAATATACATATTCTTGGAGCTTCTGGGCCTGGTATGAGTTCTTATAAGTGACACAGTGATACACATCAAAGAGGCCAAATACTAGTTTCATTAACTTTAAAATTGTGTTTCCTAAATGGCTTTTGCATTCTTATATCCCACAGCAGACTGACCAGAATTCATCGAGGACTTTCCTGGGACTGGATTGCGTGCCATACTACTACTGATTAGGCAAACTGTCCCTGGGGAGAGCACATCAGTGTTCCCTGCGTCGCAGGCTATTGAGCTGCAATTTGCATGCATATGCATGCCTGCCTTGGCCTGCCTTTTTAGTGCCTCCTTCGACATCTCTTGGAACCTGCCTTGAATTAGGATAGAAGTGGGTTGCCAGGTCTAATGCACCACAAGCCTCTGACTACATCTAACTTTTAAACATTTGCACATTTCTCTTTTCTACTGGACTGGGTTTTAAATTATAAATACTACTGCATTGGTGCAGGATTTTAATGCGCACTGTTACCTCCAACTGGTATAAAATTATTTTTTGTACCATTTTTAAAAATCATTTGGTTGTTTCTGTCTTAACAAACGTTTTATAAATTGATTTAACAAAAAACCAAACACGAAATAATATATGCTAGATTCCTGTGACTGCTGTATGTGGTATCTGAATGAGTAACTTTGATATTTGTTTGCGGTGGTCCTGTTAGCTGGTTTCATGGATTTGAGTAGAATCTATTTTTGTAGCCGCGCAAATCAGAGGAAAACTAATTGAACCTGAATTTTTTTCAACACTATGTTGCTTTTTTGGAAATAAAACTCTGAATTCCATTTTGTGATAATTGGCTGCTGTCATTGGATTTATGGTGGTTGGGGATGGGGGGGGCAGGGTTGGGGTTACTGTTAGAGTAGGGGTAGGGTTGGGATAGAGTTAGGGAAGGGAAGGAAAAGGGAGAGGAGGAGAGAGGGGTTGGGCTGGGGGTTGGTGGTGGAGGAGCAGGGAGCAAAGTGAAGAGAAGGGATGAGAAAAAGAAGAGCAGAGAAATAAGAATAAAGGGAAAGATTAAAAAAAGGTTAGGGTTGGTTGGTTTGTCTGGAGCTTAGGAGCTTGGTGCTTACAGCTTCAGTTCTCTACGATCCTGAGCTGCATCACTTGCTGTCTAGATGCTTTGCTCTCTTAATCGTTCCAAACCATCCATGGCTTCACTGCATGCATCTGTCCAATCGATACGATCAATGTTCATCACCCCAGACACTGCGAGGAAAAAACAAAAAGGACGACAATATCAATGAGATGATTCATTCTTTTTTTCAGTGGGGTGATTCATTCTTTGCAGATATTCACAAGCACTTAGCACAGGTTTTCCGGGTTCGGGGAAGTCTTCCTAGTTTCTCTTAGTTGTATTTTTTCTGTTTTTTTTTTTTTTGTTGTTTGTTTTCCTATTTTTCTTTTCCCTCTGTACTTCTCTGACCGCCTCCGTGCTCGGCCTCCGTCAGCAGGACGGAACGGATCGGGGCGGACCGCGCCGCAGCAACGCGACGAGCCGAACGGACCCTTTGCGCGGTCACTGCTGCCACCGCGTGGCCAAACCGCAAAACTGCAGCCATCTCAAACAGCCGGTGACAAAGCGCATGCGCCAGATCCAGAACGACAGCACGCACGCGCGACTATCCGAAAAAAATGCGCACGCGCAAATCTCATGAAGGCGCATGCGTAAACACAGGAACAGAAATAGGCATGCGCAAAATTCCGGCCATCAAAGCACATGCGCCAATGTCTGAACGACAACACGGAAGTGCGAGTTTTTAGGCTATTTCCGGATCGGCGGCAGGTAGACGCGAATTTCCGGACATCAGCGCGCGAGGAACAGCGCGGGAAGCAGCGGCACAGCCGGCAGGATGCGAACATCGAAGTCACGTGCCAGGAACGGAAATACGAATTCGAGTTTTCGCGCCATCTGCATAAGAACACAACGCATGCGCCAGTATCGGAAAAAACAATGCGCATGCGCGAGTACCAGGGACGCAACACGCACGCGCTAGTTTTCGCGCCAATTCAGGAACAGCACTGCGCATGCGCGATTTCAGGAGACGCACTACGCACGCGCGGATTCAAAAACGCTAATGCGCACGCGCCACTTTTCGCGGTAGTTCCGGAACGCCAATTCGCATGCGCCAACTCCGGATCAGCACTACGCATGCGCTGGTTCCGGAACTAAAATACGCATGCGCCATTTTCCGAACCACAATACTGAATGGCAGTAAAAATACGCCAGTTTTCCATCAGATTCCGCAACCGCATTGCGAACGTGCCAACTGCTGCTCCGTCACAGGAGAAAGCGTTTTGCGCTTCAGGAAAGGGCGAGAAAGCAAGTGGATGAGTATTTCCTTTCAGGAGTTGACGCATGCGTAGTGCGGCTGCGGAACTCCCGCATGCATAATGCTATTGCTAAATTCGCGCGAACACTGACTCTTGCGTTCTTACGTTCCTGAATAGGCGCAAGCGTACTGCGGCTCCGGAACTCCCGCATGCGCAGTGCCCTTCCAGAATTGGAGTTCAAAACTCCAATTCAAAAGGGACAAATTCAAAAGTTCCAATCAAAAATCCAATTCAAAAGTTCAAAAGGGACGCTATTGCGCATGACCAACATGGCGACCTCCTCTTGCCGCGTTATATCCCATAATGCACCTCGCCCGAAGTGACGCTACTGCGCATGATCAAAATGGCGATCTTCTTTTGCCACGTTGTATCCCATAATGCACCTTGTCGGAAGTGACGCTACTGCGCATGACCAAGATGGCGATCTTCTTTTGCCGCGTTATATCCCATAATGCACCTTGCCGGAAGTGGCGCTACTGCGCATGACCAAGATGGCGACCTTCTTTTGCCGCGTTATATCCCATAATGCACCTTGCCGGAAGTGACGCTTCTGCGCATGATCAAAATGGCGACATTCTCTTGCCGCGTTATATCCCACAATGCACCTTGCCGAGGTGACGCTACTGCGCATGACCAAAATGGCGACCTCCTATTTTAGCGGCGTTCTCTCCCGCCTTTGGCGCGCCCCGCGGTTTCTCGTTCGTTCTCCCTCAGCCGATCCCCGCGGGAGCAGACAAGGAGCCTCCATCGGCGGAGCGGTTTGTGCGTGGGATCCGGGCAGCCCGTCAGCCGGACGGAGCCGTCCTACGCGGGGTAGAAGCGCAGCGATCGTCGCTGCCCCCGGCCGGGTGAGCTCCCGGGTCCGGTTGGTTCCGGCTGGGGTAGAAAAGCTGCCGGCAGTTCCTGCCCGGGGAACAACAGTCGGACCGTGGAACAGCGTTTGGACGCAGGGAAAAGTCCGGGAGCGTCGCAGCAGGAGCTGCAGGTTGTTGCCTCGTTGCTGTTCTCAGCCATGGCAACGATAACGGTGTGTTCGTGCTGCTGTTCCCATCTATTGCTTATGGCCAGGTACCGTGTATTGCAGTCAGTGCTATCAAAGCGCTTGAAAGAAGGCCTGCAGCTCTGACTCAGTGCAGTGTGAAGCCGGCAGTGTGTGTGACTGAGTATGAAATAGATGGTCGTCTATTGTTGGTTTACTTATGATATATGAAATCGCTGCTAATGTCCCCCTATAGCCCCCCATCATCCCATTGCCCCCTATAGCCCTCCATTGCTTAGGAGTGTGGGGGTGAGCCATGGAGTGGGGTGAGTGTTCCCTTCCTTGTGGGGTGGGGTGAGTGTTCCCTTCCTTATGGGGTGGGGTGTGTGTTCCCTTCCTTATGGGGTGGGGTGAGTGTTCCCTTCCATATGGGGTGGGGTGAGTGATCCCTTCCTTGTGGGGTGGGGTGAGTGATCCCTTCCTTATGGGGTGAGCCATGGAGTGGGGTGAGTGATCCTTTCCTTATTTTAAGGCTGTGTTTTTCTCTTTTTAGTGGATCCTGACCCCATTTCAGGGCTGGCAGCGGCAGGAGCAGCATCTGTACCTGATTGCTTCCTTGGGAGTGTGAGCTGTTTGTCTCTGGAATGAGGTGATTCCTTTATTTTGGGACTGGGAGCTCTGTTTTTCTCAGGGGGTTGTGACCATATTTAAGGGGTGCCACCTGCAAGGGACACATATCTCCTTGCAGACTGTTTTCTGTGGGGTGAGCCCCGCTCCTCAGGAAGGGGTGAGTGATTCCTGCCTTATTGCAGGGCTGTGATCTGCCCCTGTTGGGGCTCACAGCTGCATTGGAAGGCTGGCAGCCATGAGGGCAGTATCTCTCCTTGGGGACTGCTTCCTTTGGAGTGTGGGGTGAGCTCTGGGCCTTGGATTGGGGTGAGGGGTTCTTTATGTCAGGGCTGTGCTGCCCTCATTTCTGGGGCAGCCTGACCACATTGAAGTGTCAGCAGCTGTAAGGGTGGTGTTTCTCCCTGGAGTTTGCCTCCTGCGGGCTGTGGGTGAGTGTTTGTCTTTGGTTTCTGCTTTGTTTCAGGGCTGTGAGCTCTGCCATTTTTAGGTATCCCGACCACTGCAGTGCCTGCTTGTGCAAAAGGTGCTGCCCTGCACATGTGGGTAGTGCCTTCATTGTTGCATTGTGTCCAACAGGTGCCAGCAGAGCCCTGAGAGATGTGCATCTCCTGATGAGAACAGCGAGGAACAGAAACCTGCATTGCCTGGAACACTGCAGAACCAGCTTTGCTGACCGGTAACTCTCAGCCCAGCAGGTAAGAGCAAGTAAGAGCAGCACACACTGACTGTGTTTTATCTGTTCCCTACTGAGACCCAAGGTAATGTTCCAGAGCTCATTTCTGCACTCTGGGGTGCCCTACGGGCTGTTTGCTCTCGTCCTTCTGCATTCTGTTTGCCTTTGCACTCTGTCATTGCTCATGTATTTCCTGCAGTGTTCTCTTTGCTTTCAGTTTTGCTGTTCTGTTCAGCATTCTGTTGGGTTTGTTTTCTGTTTTGGTGTTCCCTCCTGTGTTCTCTTGGGCCTTCCCTCCCATATCAGAGTCCCTTGCAGCTTTCTTTGGTGCCTTACATCCCATTATATTGTTCACTGCAGCCTTGGAGGCCATGCTCTCCATCTCAGTGTTCCCTGCAGTGTCCTTTTGGGCCTTGCCCTGTGTTTTATTGTTCTGTGCAGTGCCCTTTTGGGCCTTGTCCTCACGTTAATGTTTCTTGCAGTGCCCTTTTGGGCCTTGTCCCCACGTTTATGTTCTTTGCAGTGCCCTTTTGGGCCTTGTGCTCTGTTTTAATGTTCCTTGCAGTGCCCTTTTGGGCTTTGTCTCCTATCTTGATGTTCCCTGCAGTGCCCTTTTGGGTCTTGCCCTCTTTTTCAATGTTCTCTGCAGTGCCCTTTTATACCTTGCTGTTTGTTTTATTGTTCCCTGTGGTGCCCTTTTGGCCTTGCATTCCATCTTGATGTTCCCTGCAATGTTCTCTTGGGCCGTGCCCCCCCGTTTAGTGTTCCTGCAGTGTTCTTTTGGTGTTTCCCTTTGGCCTCTGTTCTTGGTGTTTCATACCACGCTCTCTTTGCCCTGCCTTTCCCTTGTGCTTTCCCTTGGCTGTTCTCTTGTTTTTGCCCTTGTGTTACTGTTGGCTGCTTGCTTTTCTTTTCTTTTTTTGGGGCTTTCTGTGGGCGTTCTGCTTCCATTTGCCTTTGGCTCTCTGGGATTTGTTGGGAGGCAGCGTTCATGTTAATGTTGGCCTGAAGCTGCACCTTAATGGGAGCTCTAGTAATAACTGCATTTGTCTGCAGAGTATGTGTAAGTAGAACCCTTTGTTTTTTTTTAAGTAACCTTAATTCTAATCCTAGTGCAAAATACCACTTGTAAAGTAACTGCACCTCTACCCTTAGCAATAGCATTACTTCTATCCCTAATAGCATGAATTCTATCCTACTGCTCCCTTCCATCACAGTTAGTGTCATGTTCACAGTGTGGCACCTGCACATGTGGGTAGTGCCTTCATTGCCATGTCGTGTCCAACAGGTGCCAGCAGAGCCCTGAGAGATGCGCAGCTCCTGATGAGAACAGCGAGGAACAGAAACCTGCATTGCCTGGAACGCCTCGGAACTCAACTTTGCTGGCCGGGAATTGCCTGCCCAGCAGATAAGAGCAGCACACACTGACTGTGTTGGATCTGTTCCATACTGAGACCCAAGTTAACGTTCCAGAGCTCATTTATGCACTTCAGTGCTTAATTCTTATTGCAGTGCCCTTCTTGCTGCCCCCAAATGCAGCCATTGCCTTTTGCCCCCCAAGTGCTGCCATCTCTTTCTGCCCCCCAAGTCCAGCCTGTGTGTCGTGCCCCATAAGTGCCGCCATCACATTCTGCCCCCCAAGTTCGTTTCTGTTCCCCCATGGCTCCATTCAGTTCTTTATTGCTGCTGTTGCTCCTCCATTGCAGTTTTGCGTTGTGTCCACAAGGCGGCGCTGTTGTAGCTCCCATTGCTGTTAATAGGGCTGCAATGCAAAGGGAGATTCAGACTGCTGCTATTAATGTCCTCTATGGTCACTATGGGGTTTAATGGGGGCTATGGGGTTTTATGGGATCATTTGGGGCCTTTATGGGGTCTCTATGGGGTTTAATGGGGCCTTTGGGTGTCCGATGGGGTTTAATGGGGTCTTATGGGATCCCTATGGGGGTTTAATAAGGGCCTATGGGATGTTATGGGGTCCTTATGGGGTTTAATGGGGTCTTCTGGGATATTTATGGGCCATGATGTGTGTGTGTATATGTGTGTGTATATATGTGTGCATATACCCCATAAGACCTCACTGGCCCCCATTAAACCCCATAGAGACCCAAAAGGACTACATAGAGACCCCATAGGACCCATTTGAACCCCATAGAGACCCCATAGGCCCCATTTGGACCCCATAGGACCCCATAAGACCCTTTTGAACTCCATAGGACCCCATAGACACCCCATAAGACCCCATAGGCCTCCATTAAACCCCATAGAGACCTGTGTGTGTGTGTGTGTCTGTGTGTGTGTGTCTGTGTGTGTGTGTCTGTGTGTATGTGTCGGTGTGTGTGTCGGTGTGTGTGTGTCGGTGTGTGTGTGTCGGTGTGTGTGTGTCGGTGTGTGTGTGTCGGTGTGTGTGTCGGTGTGTGTGTCGGTGTGTGTGTCGGTGTGTGTGTCGGTGTGTGTCTGTATAATGGCCTTATATCCCATAGCTGGATGGCGTTTTGTCCCTATGCTGTTCTTGTTGTGTGTTGGTGCCTTTATTAACCATCCCTTATACCCCATATCCATCCTGTTGTTCCTATTGCAGTGCTGATGCCTTTATTAATCCTCCCTGCTTTCCATCCTCACATGCTGCACGTTGGATTCCTCCACTGAGTCCAGATTGTTGCCGCTCCGCATCCATGTGTGTCAGCTCAGCATCTGTGTGCACAATGAAACACCAGTCACCAATTGGCTGCAGGATCATCCCATTGGCTGCTGGACCCCATTGTGCACCACAGACCCCACTGTGTGCTGTAGGATCATCCCATGGGCTGCAGGACCCCACTGTGTGCTGTAGGATCATCCCATGGGCTGCAGGACCCCATGGCGTGCTGTAGGATCGTCCCATTGTGTGCTGTAGGATCATCCCATTGGCTGCTGGACCCCATTGTTTGCATTCTGCCACCAGGTGACCCGGCGATGTGAAGTTGTTCTCACTGTCTCATGACACCGTGGGAAATAACTTCAAGTTATGACTGGGGGCCTGAGGAAGAAGGCCAGGAGGTCCCAAGGGTCAGGCTGTGATCATTAGAATAGAAGTCTAAGAGGTCTCCCAGGGGCACAGGCGAATCCAAGGCTCTGCAAAACTAAGATCTCAACTAAGTGTGGGCAGCTTGGGGATAAATACCTTAGAAAATGGACTGGATTGGAGACCATCCAGCTTCTGCCTTGGGAGACTTAACACTTCCTAGGTTAAGCTAGCCTTGAATGAACCAAAAGTAATAAAAAGTTCCTCAATCATCTGTTGTTCTGGGCTTTTCTGTTATGGTGTTTTCTAAGACTGCTTCTATTTCTTTTTGCTCTGTACGGAGATACTTGTGCCAGTGGTATGGGAATAAAAGCGACAGGATGGGTTTGGAAATTAAACACCTAAAAAGTTTCAATAAAGATCTACAAAAACGTGAGGATTCTCAGTAAAATATCTTTCATTCTGGAAAAGTCAAGGAAATCATGAAACCATAAGGAAGAAGAAAGAAGTTCTGCAACACACTGTGTGTGTGTATATCTGCGTGTGTGTGTATATCTGCGTGTGTGTGTATATCTGCGTGTGTGTGTATATCTGCGTGTGTGTGTATATCTGCGTGGGAGTATATCTGCGTGGGAGTATATCTGCGTGGGAGTATATCTGCGTGGGAGTATATCTGCGTGGGAGTATATCTGCGTGGGAGTATATCTGCGTGGGAGTATATCTGCGTGGGAGTATCTGTTTCTATACATCTGCGTGGGAGTATCTGTTTCTATACATCTGCGTGGGAGTATCTGTTTCTATACATCTGCGTGGGAGTATCTGTTTCTATACATCTGCGTGGGAGTATCTGTTTCTATACATCTGCGTGGGAGTATCTGTTTCTATACATCTGCGTGGGAGTATCTGTTTCTATACATCTGCGTGGGAGTATCTGTTTCTATACATCTGCGTGGGAGTATCTGTTTCTATACATCTGCGTGGGAGTATCTGTTTCTATACATCTGCGTGGGAGTATCTGTTTCTATACATCTGCGTGGGAGTATCTGTTTCTATACATCTGCGTGGGAGTATCTGTTTCTATACATCTGCGTGGGAGTATCTGTTTCTATACATCTGCGTGGGAGTATCTGTTTCTATACATCTGCGTGGGAGTATCTGTTTCTATACATCTGCGTGGGAGTATCTGTTTCTATACATCTGCGTGGGAGTATCTGTTTCTATACATCTGCGTGGGAGTATCTGTTTCTATACATCTGCGTGGGAGTATCTGTTTCTATACATCTGCGTGGGAGTATATCTGCGTGTGTGTATATCTGCGTGTGAATATATCTGCGTGAGACTATATCTGTGTGTGTGTATCTGTGTGTGTGTATCTGCGTGTGTGTATATCTGCGTGTGTGTATATCTGCGTGTGAGTATATCTGCGTGGGAATATATCAGCATGGGAATATATCTGCGTGGGAATTTATCTGCGTGTGTGTATCTGTGTGTGTGTATCTGTTTCTATATATCTGCATGTGTGTATATCTGCGTGTGTGTATATCTGCATGTGAATATATCTGCGTGAGACTATATCTGTGTGTGTGTATCTGTGTGTGTGTATCTGTTTCTATATATCTGCGTGTGTGTATGTCTGCGTGTGAGTATACCTGCGTGTGAATATATCTGCGTGAGACTATATCTGTGTGTGTGTATCTGTTTCTATATATCTGCGTGTGTGTATATCTGCGTGTGTGTATATCTGCGTGTGTATATCTGCGTGTGTGTATATCTGCATGTGAATATATCTGCGTGAGATTATATCTGTGTGTGTGTATCTGTGTGTGTGTATCTGTTTCTATATATCTGCATGTGTGTATATCTGCGTGTGAGTATATCTGCATGTGAATATATCTGCGTGAGACTATATCAGTGTGTGTGCATCTGTGTGTGTGTATCTGTTTCTAAATATCTGCGTGTGTGTATATCTGCGTGTGAATATATCTGCGTGAGACTATATCTGTGTGTGTATCTGTGTGTGTGTATCTGTTTCTATATATCTGTGTGTGTCTATATCTACGTGTGTGTATATCAGTGCGTGTACATCTGTATGTGTATATATCTGTGTGTGTATATATCTCTGTGTGTGTATATCTGTGTGTATGTCTCTGTGTGTATATATCTGAGTATATCTGTGTGTGTATATCTGCGTGTGTGTATATCTGCGTGTGTGTATCTGCGTGTGTATGTCTGTGTGTATGTCATTGTGTGTGTATGTCTTTGTGTGTGTATATCTGTGTGTGAATGTCTGTGTGTGTGTATCTGTGTGCATATATGTGTGTGTATCAGTGTGTGCATGTCTGTGTGAGTATATATCTGTGTGTGTTTATATCTGTGTGTGTTTATATCTGTGTGTGTTTATATCTGCGTGTATATCTGTGTGTGTGTATAATTGTGTGCGTGTATATCTGAGCGTGTATATATCTGTGTTTCTATATATCTGTGTCTGTATAATCTGTGTGTGTATATCTGTGTGTGTATATCTGTGTGTGTATCTGTGTCTATCTCTGCGTGTATTTCTGTGTTTGAATATATCTTTGTGTGTATCAGTGTATGTGTATGTATTTGTGTGTATATATCTGTATGTGTATATATCTGTGTGTGTATGTCTGTGTGTGTATGTATCTGTATGTGTACATATCTGTTTGTGTATATCTGTATTTGTATATGTGTGTGTATATCTGTGTGTTTGTATCTGTGTGTGTATATCTGTGTGTGTATATATCTGTGTATGTATTTCTGTGTGTGTGTATATCTGTGTGTGTGTATCTGTGTGTGTGCGTATCTGTGTGTATGTGTGCTTGTGTGTATATCTGTGTATGTATATCTTTGGGTATATATCTGTGTGTGTGAATATCTGTGTTTCTATCTGTGCTTGTATATCTGTGTGTGTATATCTTTGTGTGTATATCCGTGTGCGTATATATCTGTGTGCGTATATATCTGTGTGTGTATATATCTGTGTGTGTATATATCTGTGTGGGTATATCTGTGTGCGTATATATCTGTGTGTATATATCTGTGTGCGTATATATCTGTGTGTATATCTGTGTGTGTGTATATCTGTGTGTGTGTATATCTGTGTGTGTGTATATCTGTGTGTGTGTATATCTGTGTGTGTATATCTGTGTGCGTATCTATCTGTGTGTGTATCTGTGCGTGTGTATCTGTGCGTGTGTATCTGTGTGCGTGTGTCTATAAATGGGGGCGTGTCTATAAATGTGGGGGTGTCTATAAATGTGGGTGCGTCTATAAATGTGGGGGTGTCTATAAATGTGGGGGTGTCTATAAATGTGGGGGTGTGTCTATAAATGTGGGGGTGTGTCTATAAATGTGGGGGTGTGTCTATAAATCTGGGCGTGTCTATAAATGTGTGTGTGTGTCTATAAGTGTGTGTGTGTCTATAAGTGTGTGGGCGTGTCTATAAGTGTGTGGGCGTGTTTATAAGTGTGTGGGCGTGTTTATAAATGTGTGGGCGTGTCTATAAATGTGGGGGTGTCTATAAAAGTGGGGGTGTCTATAAATGTGGGTGGGTGTCTATAAATGTGGGGGTGTCTATAAATGTGGGGGTGTGTCTATAAATGTGGGGGTGTTTATAAACGTGGGGGTGTGTATATCTGTGTGTGTTTATATCTGTGTGTTTGTATATCTGTGTGTGTATATCTGTGTGTGTATATCTGTGTGCGTATATATCTGTGTGCGTATATATCTGTGTGTATATATCTGTGTGTGAGTATATCTGTGTGTGTGTATATCTGTGTGTTTATATATCTGTGTGTTTATATATCTGTGTGTATATCTGTGTGTGTATATCTGTGTGCGTATATATCTGTGTGTATATATCTGTGTGCGTATATATCTGTGTGCGTTTATATCTGTGTGTGTACATATCTGTGTGTGTACATATCTGTGTGTGTGTATATCTGTGTGTGTATATCCGTGTGTTTATATATCTGTGTGAATATATCTGTGTGTGAATATATCTGTGTGGGTATATCTGTGTGCGTATATGTCTGTGTGCGTATATATCTGTGTGCGTATATATCTGTGTGCGTATATATCTGTGTGTGTATATATCTGTGTGTGTATATATCTGTGTGGGTATATCTGTGTGTATATATCTGTGTGTGTATATATCTGTGTGCATATCTGTGTGTGTGTATATCTGTGTGTGTGTATATCTGTGTGTGTGTATATCTGTGTGTGTATATCTGTGTGTGTATATATCTGTGTGTGTATATCTGTGTGCGTGTATATCTGTGTGCGTGTATATCTGTGTGCGTGTGTATGTGTGTGCGTGTGTATCTGTGTGCGTGTGTATATCTGTGTGTGTGTATATCTGTGTGTGTGTATATCTGTGCGCGTATATATTTGTGTGCATGTATTTCTGTGCACGTGAATATCTGTGCGCGTGAATATCTGTACGCGTGTATATCTGTGTGTGTATATCTGTGTGTTTATGTATCTGTGTGTGTATTTGTATGTGTGTGTATATCTGTGTGTGTGTATATCTGTGTGTGTGTATCTGTGTGTGTGTTTATCTGTGTGTGTGTTTATCTGTGTGTGTGTATATATCTGTGTGTGTATATATCTGTGTGCGTATCTATCTGTGTGTGTATCTGTGCGTGTGTATCTGTGCGTGTGTATCTGTGCCTGTGTATCTGTGTGTGTGTGTATCTGTGTGTGTGTATCTGTGTGTGTGTATATATCTGTGTGCGTATCTATCTGTGTGTGTATCTGTGCGTGTGTATCTGTGTGTGTATCTGTGTGTGTGTGTATCTGTGTGAGTGTGTCTATAAATGGGGGTGTGTGTCTATAAATGGGGGTGTGTGTCTATAAATGGGGGTGTGTCTATAAATGTGGTGGTGTGTCTATAAATGTGGGCTGTGTCTATAAATGTGGTTGTGTCTATAAATGTGGGGGTGTGTCTATAAATGTGGGTGTGTCTATAATTGTGGGGGTGTGTCCATAAATGTGGGGCTGTGTCTATAAATGTGGAGTTGTGTCTATAAATGTGGGTGTGTCTATAAATGTGGGCGTGTGTCTATAAATGTGTGTGTGTCTATAAGTGTGTGTGTGTGTCTATAAGTGTGTGGGTGTGTCTATAAGTGTTTGTGTGTCTATAAGTGTGTGTGTGTGTCTATAAATGTGTGTGTGTGTCTATAAATGTGTGTGTGTGTCTATAAGTGTGTGTGTGTGTCTATAAGTGTGTGGGTGTGTCTATAAGTGTTTGTCTGTCTATAAGTGTGTGTGTGTGTCTATAAGTGTTTGTGTGTTTCTATAAGTGTGTGTGTGTCTATAAGTGTGTGTGTGTGTCTATAAGTGTGTGGGTGTGTCTATAAGTGTTTGTGTGTCTATAAGTGTGTGTGTGTGTCTATAAATGTGGGTGTGTCTATAAATGTGGGGGTGTCTATAAATGTGTGTGTCTATAAATGTGTGTGTGTGTGTCTATAAGTGTGTGTGTGTCTATAAGTGTGTGTGTGTGTCTAGAAGTGT
This sequence comes from Excalfactoria chinensis, assembly GCF_039878825.1. NCBI lineage: Eukaryota > Metazoa > Chordata > Aves > Galliformes > Phasianidae > Excalfactoria > Excalfactoria chinensis. The sequence goes on from NC_092840.1 coordinate 11,727,986, forward strand.
GTGTGTGTCTATAAGTGTGTGTGTGTGTCTATAAGTGTGTGTGTGTCTATAAATGTGTGTGTGTCTATAAGTGTGTGTGTGTCTATAAATGTGTGTTTGTGTCTATAAATGTGTGTGTGCGTCTATAAGTGTGTGCGTGTGTCTATAAGTGCGTGTGTGTCTATAAGTGTGTGTGTGTCTATAAATGTGTGTGTGTCTACAAGTGTGTGTGTGTCTATAAGTGTTTGTGTGTCTATAAATGTGTGTGTGTGTCTATAAATGTGTGTGTGTCTACAAGTGTGTGTGTGTGTCTATAAGTGCGTGTGTGTCTATAAATGTGTGTGTGTGTCTACAAGTGTGTGTGTGTGTCTATAAGTGCGTGTGTGTCTATAAGTGTGTGTGTGCGTCTATAAATGTGTGTGTGTCTACAAGTGTGTGTGTGTCTATAAGTGTGGGTGTGTGTCTATAAGTGTGTGTGTGCGTCTATAAGTGTGTGTGTGTCTGTAAGAGTGTGTGTGTCTATAAGTGTGTGTGTGTCTGTGTGTTTGTCTATAAGTGTGGGGGGGTGTCTATAAATGGGGGTGTGTGTCTATAAATGTGGGGGTGTCTATAAATGTGGGGATGTGTCTATAAATGTGGGGGTGTGTCTATAAATGTGGATGTGTCTATAAATGGTGGTGTGTCTATAAATGTGGGTGTGTCTATAAATGTGGGGGTGCGTCTGTAAATGTGGGCGTGTCTATAAATGTGGGTGTGTCTATAAAATGAGGGGGCGTGTCTATAAATGTGGGGGGGTGTCTATAAATGTTGGGGTGTGTCCATAAATGTGGGTGTGTCTAAAAATGTGGGGGTGTGTCTATAAATGTGGGTGTGTCTATAATTGTGGGGGTGTGTCCATAAATGTGGGGGCTGTGTCTATAAATGTGGAGTTGTGTCTATAAATGTGGGGGTGTCTATAAATGTGGTGGTGTCTGTAAATGTGGGGGTGTCTATAAATGTGGGGGTGTCTATAAATGTGGGGGTGTGTCTATAAATGTGGGGGTGTCTATAAATGTGGGGGTGTGTCTATAAATGTGGGCGTGTCTATAAACGTGGGTGTGTCTATAAACGAGGGTGTGTCTATAAATGTGGGGGGGTGTCTATAAATGGGGGGGTGTGTCTATAAATGTGGGGGTGTCTATAAATGTGGGGATGTGTCTATAAATGTGGGGGTGTGTCTATAAATGAAGGTGTGTCTATAAATGTGGGTGTGTCTATAAATGTGGGGGTGTGTCTATAAATGTGGGCGTGTCTATAAATGTGGGTGTGTCTATAAAATGTGGGGGCGTGTCTATAAATGTGGGGGGGTGTCTATAAATGTGGGGGTGTGTCTATAAATGTGGGTGTGTCTATAAATGTGGGGGTGTGTCTATAAATGTGGGTGTGTCTATAATTGTGGGGGTGTGTCCATAAATGTGGGGCTGTGTCTATAAATGTGGAGTTGTGTCTATAAATGTGGGGGTGTCTATAAATGTGGTGGTGTCTGTAAATGTGGGGGTGTCTATAAATGTGGGGGTGTCTATAAATGTGGGGGTGTCTATAAATGTGGGGGTGCGTCTATAAATGGGGGTGTTTCTATAAATGTGAGGGTGTGTCTATAAATGTGGGTGTGTCTATAAATGGGGGTGTGTCTATAAATGTGGGTGTGTCTATAAATGTGAGGGTGTGTCTATAAATGGGGGTGTGTCTATAAATGTGGGGGTGTCTATAATTGTGGGGGTGTGTCCATAAATGTGGGGCTGTGTCTATAAATGTGGAGTTGTGTCTATAAATGTGGGGGTGTCTATAAATGTGGTGGTGTCTGTAAATGTGGGGGTGTCTATAAATGTGGGGGTGTCTATAAATGTGGGGGTGTGTCTATAAATGTGGGGGTGTCTATAAATGTGGGGGTGTGTCTATAAATGTGGGCGTGTCTATAAACGTGGGTGTGTCTATAAATGAGGGTGTGTCTATAAATGTGGGGGTGTGTCCTATAAATGTGGGGGGTGTCTATAAATGTGGGGATGTGTCTATAAATGTGGGGGGGTGTCTATAAGTGGGGGGGTGTGTCTATAAATGTGGGGGTGTCTATAAATGTGGGTGTGTCTATAATTGTGGGGGTGTGTCTATAAATGTGGGGGGGTGTCTATAAATGTGGGGGTGTGTCTATAAATGTGGGTGTGTCTATAAATGTGGGGGTGTGTCTATAAATGTGGGTGTGTCTATAATTGTGGGGGTGTGTCCATAAATGTGGGGCTGTGTCTATAAATGTGGAGTTGTGTCTATAAATGTGGGGGTGTCTATAAATGTGGTGGTGTCTGTAAATGTGGGGGTGTCTATAAATGTGGGGGTGTCTATAAATGTGGGGGTGTGTCTATAAATGGGGGTGTGTCTATAAATGTGAGGGTGTGTCTATAAATGGGGGTGTGTCTATAAATGTGGGTGTGTCTATAAATGTGAGGGTGTGTCTATAAATGGGGGTGTGTCTATAAATGTGGGGGTGTCTGTAAATGTGGTGGTGTCTGTAAATGTGGTGGA